>NC_041385.1:104435155-104454835 GCF_002162155.2 Triticum dicoccoides
GGGGGGGGGCGCCAAGCCCACTAGGGGCTGGCTGCTATCCCTACGCAGCCCAAGTGTCCCCCCGGGAGGGGTGGCCCCTCCCGGTGGACCCCCGGAACCCTTCTGGTGGTCCCGGTACAATACCGGTATGACCCCGAAACTTTCCGGTGCCCGTTTAACAACTTCCCATTTATAAAATTTCACCTCCGGACCATTCCGGAACTCCTCGTGACGTCCGGGATCTCATCCGGGACTCCAAACAACATTCGGTAGTCACATACTAGTCTTCCTAACAACCCTAACGTCACCGAACCTTAAGTGTGTAGACCCTACGGGCTCGGGAGACATGCAGACATGACCGAGACCACTCTCGGGCAATAACCAACAGCGGGGTCTGGATACCCATATTGGCTCCCACATGCTCCTCGATGATTTCATCGGTTTAACCACGATGTCGAGGATTCGAACAAACCCCGTATACAATTCCCTTTGTCAATCGGTACGTTACTTGCCCGAGACTCGATCGTCGGTATCCCAATACCTTGTTCAGTCTTGTTACCGGCAAGTCACTTTACTCGTACCGTAATGCATGATCCCGTGGCCAACACCTTGGTCACCTTGAGCTCATTATGATGATGCATTACCGAGTGGGCCCAGAGATACCTCTCCGTCATACGGAGTGACAAATGCCAGTCTCGATCCGCATAAAACAATAGATACTTTCGGAGATACCTGTAGTGCACCGTTATAGTCACCCAGTTACGTTGTGACGTTTGATACACCCAAAGCACTCCTACGGTATCCAGGAGTTACATGCTCTCATGGTCAAAGGAAGAGATACTTGACATTGGCAAAGCTCTAGCAAACGAACTACACGATCTTTGTGCTATGCTTAGGATTGGGTCTTGTCCATCACATCATTCTCCTAATGATGTGATCCCGTTATCAACGACATCCAATGTCCATAGCCAGGAAACCATGACTATCTGTTGATCACAACGAGCTAGTCAACTAGAGGCTCACTAGGGACATATTGTGGTCTATGTATTCACACGTGTATTACAATTTCCGGATAATACAGTTATAGCATGAATAAAAGACTATTATCATGAACAAAGAAATATAATAATAACACTTTTATTATTGCCTCTAGGGCATATTTCCAACAACAAAAGTAGGGGCTCTGCTTTTGACCACTTTTCTTGTGCACGTGCAGTCAGAGCCTCCCACCGCAGCCACGCATAACAGGGCAGGAAAGGGAAGCTGGAGAGAAGCCGAAGGCACAAGAAAAACAAAGCAACGACAAGGACCAAAGCCACAAAGATCAGAGGGATGAAGCAGGTTTCCCCGGCAAGGACCCTTGCCGGGGGCAGCCTCAGCAGCCCCGGCAAGACCCTTGCCGGGGGAGCTCGCCCCCACCAGCCGAGCGAGCCACCTCTGAGCCCACCGATGCTAGACAAACACGTCAGGACAGGGCTTGGGAGGCACCTCCGTGGTGGCTTGCAGGTCTTTGTGAAGACATAAAATGCTCAAGATCAAATGAGGATAGGAAGGCAACTATCCTCACCGAAGAAACCCACAAGACCCCCGGCATGATCCTTGACGGGGACGCCAGCGCGCCATGACAAGGCCCTTGCCGGGCCACCCGGCAAGACCCTCGCCAAGGGCACCGGCAGGGTCACTGCCAGGCCCGCGCCAGCCAAGTCTTCGCCACCGTTCGCATGGAGTTGCCGACCCAGCCAGCTGGGCAGGCACCTGCGTGGCAACATGCGGCCCTTCGTGGAGGCTCCACCACCGCACCACCTTAGCTGCCTGTCTGCCTACATGGCACCGCATGCATCGCTGGCCAGGGCGCGTGTCGAAGCAAGGAGGAGCGGCAGCAGACAGGACGGGCCTCGCCCCTGTCTCCGATAAAGCGAAGGGACACCTAAGCCTCGCATTAAATGCGCTTTGTCCTGTAATAACCAGCGATAAGCTCGCGATGCTGTAGCACTTTCGACCTCCTGTGTGCCACTGTGGAATATGGGGAAGGGATTTGGCTCTTTGAAACCTCGCATCACCTAGAGCTAGTTTGAGAGCTCAAGAACACTAAATACATCCACCACAGCAGGATCGTAGGGTTTTACGCATCTTTGCGGCCCAAACCTGGGTAATTCCCCTTTTTGTGTTGTCTACTAGTCCCGCTCTTCTCACGATCCCCGTGCCCCGCAACCGTAGAAGGGATTCCAGTGATCCCATAGGTGTCGTTTCCCACTGACATCTTTGGCGCGCCAGGTAGGGGGGCTGCAATTGTGAGAATCTGGCCTAGCAGTCGACCTAGCTGTTCTTCATCGCCATGGCTCCAAAGAAGAAGACGACCATGGTGATCGGTTCGTCCGAGACCGGGTTGGTACCGGCGCGGACCGGTAGCGGGCCAGTTGCGGAGAGAACCCGTGGCTTAGCCCGCGAACATCTACATCACCCTAATGGTCCAGGCCTGGCAAGTGGCTTCGCTCGCACGCCAGGCGACGAGCCACCAGTCGTGGGCTCCGGAGGTGGGGTCGGGCCCCCCGCAGGTGGCGCTCGGCCCTCCAGGGGCACCGCCGTCCTGCCAGGCAGCGGCACGGCGACCTCGAAGATGCCAACACTGGCGCCCACGGCGCGCTCCTCTCGGGTTGCGCATGATGAGCAGCGTCACCCTGCCAGTGACCCTGCGCGCCGCCCTGGGAAGAGTCCCATGCGCCCATCACATGAAGAAGAGGGCCAGCATGCACGACGAGGTGCTGATGGGGGTGGCTAACGGCTGCGGAGCCGTGACGTAGCTCCTTCTAATGCGGTTAGAAGTCGAGGCGCATCGTGGTCTACCCAGCTCTCATCACCACCCACGCCAGAGGAAGCCCTAGCGCGCGCAGCTGCTCCTCGATTTTCCACCCGCTGCGGAGAAGCTCGACGAGCGGAGAGCCACCGTGCGGAGCCTCATCGGCATCGCCAACAATGATGAGTTGCGGCCGGCGGGACCCGTAGGCCGTCGCTCCACCGGACCACCGCATGCCAGCGGAGACCGCACTGGAGGCGATGCAGCCACAGTGCACTCCCCTCCTCCGCTCTGGCCACCCCGGGCGTCGGTTCATCACGACAATGCTCGAGACAATATCTCTATTGCATCGTCCGACCCGCGAACCAACCGCGATCAGCGTCAAGTCCTTCGGGAGCGGGTTCATGAGGACACTCGAACTACGATCGAGCGCCGACGTGACGCGCGCCACCAGTCGGACAGGCAGGCGGGGCCCGCTATGGACCGCCCAACGCCGGGAGGCTACGGTGGCCTACCTTACGAGGTAGGTTGTCCGGCCTTCACCCGTGAGCTGCGGCAGTTGCAGTGGCCCTCCCACCATATGTTCAAGCCCGACGTTGGTGAGAAGTACAACGACAAGACTCACCCATGAGAGTTCCTCAACATCTACACCATCATGATGCAAGCTTCTGGGGCCCGCGATGATAAGGTGCTTGCCAACTACTTCCCGTTGGCACTCAAGCCTAATGTTATGTCATGGTTGATGCACTTGCCGGTGGATTCCATCTCTTCTTGGGAAGATCTGTGCCATGAGTTTGTTGGCGCCTTTACCAGAGGTCACCAGGCTCATGGCCAGGCGAGTGATTTACACATCATCCCCCAGAAGGAAGGACAGAACTTGCGCAAGTTCATCCAAAGGTTCAGCCGAGTGCAGTACAACATCCCAGACATTCATCCTGCCGCCGTGATCAGTGCTTCCATCAGAATGTGTGTAATCGTAAGATGCATGAAGAGCTGGCGATGAACAAGGTCAGGGATGTGGCTGAACTTTATGTTCTGGCCGATCGGTGCGCTCGTGCTGAAGAGGGAAGGAAGTACCCCGGCAAAGACGCCGGTGTGGAAACCGACTCCATGGATGACACCATCACCCCAGCAAAGAAGGCCCGACACTGTAACAGAAAGCGCAAGGGCAAGACCGTGCTTGCCGTCAAGGGATCCAACGACACCGGCGCCACCAACAAGACCAAGGCGAGCGACCCCGGCAAGGAGGTTGCTGTGTGTGACGCTTGCCGGGCCTTGGCGGCTACCGACAATCTAGGAGGCTTCGACAAGCAGTATTGCAAGATCCACCGTAGTAAGGGCCATGATCTCCAAAACTGCTGGCAGGTAGAGTTGCTCGCCGAGAAGCAGAAAGCCAAGTATGAGCGGCGGGACAAGGAGAAAGGCCCAGATGGTGCCGAGGGGTCCGACAAGAAACGTGGCGGCCAAGGAGGCTGCCGCGGCAAGGATAATCAGCAAGAGAGGCCCGCCCGGGGCCGCGACAAGAAGCAAGAAGACGATGATCATGACAAGGACGATGAATCCGGCGACCACGAGTTTTAGAAGGCCACAGAGGCCATGTGCGTCAATGGTGGCGCCTCGCTGCATACGTCCCACCGCCAACTCAAGCAGTGGGCGTGTGAGATCACGGCGGTGGAGCCATCGTTCGACGCACGGAAGCCGCTGAAATGGTCTAGCACGCCCATCATCTTTGACACCGAGGACCACCCTGACCGCACCGCTGCGGTCGGGTGCTTGCCGTTGTTGGTTTCACCAACAATCCGCAACCTCAAGGTGGCAAAGATGTTGGTTGACAGCGGGGCCGGCCTGAACTTGATCTCGCCTGTTGTGGTCAGAAGGCTGCAGATCCCCGACGGAGACCTCGAGGAGACGAGCACGTTCCAAAGGGTTAACCCAGGGAGGAGCCAGCCAAAGGGAAAGGTCACACTGCCCGTGACATTCAAAGGCGAGCTGAACCACAGGACGGAAAGGATTGTTTTTGATGTAGCTGAGATCCCCTTGCCTTACAACGGGATCCTCGGCCGCCCGGCACTAGCCAAGTTCATGGCGGCTTCACACTACGCCTACAACATGCTGAAGATGCCCGGGCCGATGAACATGATCACCGCCCCCTTAGACAAGAAAGACGCGCTGATTTGTGCTGACCAACTCTACCGGGAAGCAGTTGCAGCAGCTGCCGCTAAGGCACCTGCTCCTGCCGACAGAGCCCCGGGGGAGAAGAAGACCGGCGAGACCCCTCGCACCCAGTCCGGCTAGCGCACCTCTTCGAGGTGTTGTGCTTCCATTGAGAATGTGCCAGAGAGCTCCGCCGGCAAGAGCAAGAAGTCCAGAGCTACACCACCGGAGACCAAGAAGGTGCCCGTCAAGGAGGACAGCACTGGGGGAGCGTTCACCATAAGCTCCACCCTCGACGGCAAATAGGAAAGCGAGCTCGTCACCTTCCTGCGGGCGAATGTCGATGTGTTTGCATGGCAAGCCTCCGACATCCCCGGCGTTCCCAGGGAGGTGATTGAGCACCACCTTGATGTCTATCCTCATGCGCGGCCCATCAAGCAGAAGGTCGGGAAGCAAGCTCTGGAGAGGCAGGAGTTCATCACGGAGGAAATCAGAAAGCTAGAGGCGGCAGGTTTGGTGAGAGGAGTACTCCATCCGACGTGGTTGGCCAATTCGGTAGTGGTGCGCAAGGCAAATTGGAAGTGGAGGCTGTGTATTGACTACACAGACATCAATAAGGCCTGTCCAAAGGATCCCTTCCCGTTACCGCGCATCGACCAGATTGTTGACTCCACGGCTGGGTGTGACATGTTATCATTCCTTGACGCCTACTCAGGATACCACAAGGTTTTCATGACAAAAGAAGACGAGGAAAAGACAACATTCATCACCCCATGTGGTATGTATTCCTTTTTACGGATGCCTTTCGGGTTGAAGAGTGCTGGCTCAACCTTTGCAAGTGCAGTCCAAATTGGTTTTGAGCCCCAGCTACATAGAAATATGGAAGCTTATATGGATGACATAGTGGTCAAAACCAAGGACAAAGCAACACTTGTGCAAGATCTGGAGGAAACATTTGGGAACCTGCACAAGATCAACCTCAAATTGAACCCTGAGAAGTGTGTCTTCGGTGTCCCATCCGGCAAGCTTCTCGGGTTCTTTGTGTCCCAGCGCGGGATTGAAGCAAACCCATATTAGATCAAGGCCATCGAGCAGATTGATGCACCCAAACGGATCAAGGACGTGCGTCGGCTCACTGGTTGCGTTGCCGCCATGAGCCGGTTCATCTCCAAGTCCGCGGAGCGCGCCCTTCCTTTTTCAAGATCTTGAGGAAGGCAGGGCCAGTGGAGTGGACCCCAGAGGCCGAGGCAGCACTGCAAGATTTGAAGAGATACCTCTCCTCTACCCCGGTGTTGGTCGTGCCCAAACCACAAGAACCGTTGTTGCTTTATCTAGCGGCAAAAAATCAGGTGGTTAGCGCCGCACTAGTGGCGCAGAGAGAGGTCGATGAGAAGGCAGCGGCAGGGGCAGAGCCAATAGATGGCAAGCCGAAACCTTCTCTGGCAGGGCTCGATCCCGACAAGATTGAGCCCCCAGCAGGGAATGATGCCAGCACGACAGGACCCACGCGACCGGGTGAAGAGGCGCAAAAGAAGAAAATGGTGCAACACCCAGTGTACTTCGTCAGCTCCATCTTGCAAGGGGCTAGGTCGAGGTACTCAGGTGTGCAAAATCTGCTCTTCGGCCTCCTTATGGCTTCGAGGAAGCTGTGCCATTACTTCCAAGCGCTCGAAATCACGGTGGTCACCCGCCTCCCATTGCAACGGATACTGCACAACCTAGATACGACGGGGAGGATCGTAGATTGGGCCCTGGAGCTGTCAAGTTTCGGTTTGAAGTTTGAAAGTACCTCGACGATTCAGAGCAGGGTCTTGGCGAGTTTGTTGTGGAATGGACCTCGACGCCCGACGAAGAGGTACAGGAAACCACTCTCCCCGGCAAGGAAACAAGCCGCAACTGGATCATGTACTTTGATAGTGCCTTCTCGCTGCAAGGCGCCGGTGCTGGTGTGCTACTTGTCACACCCACCGGAGAGCACCTCAAGTATGTCATCCAGATGCACTTTGCCCGGGAGATGTCAACCAACAACACCGCCGAGTACGAGGGTTTGCTTGCCGGTCTCAGGATCGCGGCAGAACTCGGAGTTAAGAAGCTCATCGTCAAGGGCGTCTCATAGCTCTTCGTCAGGAAAATCAACAAAGATTATCAAAGCTCGTTGATGGAAGCTTACGTAGATGAGGTGAGGAAAGTGGAGGAGCACTTTGACGGTATACAAGCGGAGCATGTCCCTCGGGCGGAGATTGACATCGCCGACTACCTGTAAAAGCGCGCTGCCCTCAAGCTACCAGTGGAACCAGGTAATTTTGTGCTTCAGTTAACCCAACCATTCGTTGAGCCGTCGACTGGGCAGAACAAGCGGAGGAAGCTAGGCCCCGGCAAGTACTTCCCCGCCGAGCTCCCCGGAGCCACCGGCGAAGATGTTGCTATGGATGCCGATCCTGCCGCAGGGCAACCGACTCCGGCAGGACCTCGGGTCATGGCCATGGAGGAGGCCTCTCCCGTGGCAGAAGAGATGCCTTTGGTCCTCGTCGTCAAGCCACAGGCTCCAGCATGGGCGTAGCACACTGTCCGATTCCTTCAAAAAGGAGAACTTCCTGAGGAGCAGGAAGAGGCAGAAAGAGTAGCCCCCTGGTCCGCTCTGTACCAATTTGTTGATAATGTATTGTACAGAAGAAGACCAAATGGGGTGAAATTAATGTGCATCTCTCGGGAGGAAGGACTAAAGCTGTTGGCATAGATACATGGAGGCATATGTGGTTCCACATAGGGTCAAGGGCCCTTGCCGGCAAGGCTTTCTGGCAAGGTTTCTTCTGGCCCACCGCCCTCCAGGATGCGACGGCACTAGTAACCAAGTGTGAAGCGTGCCAGTTCCATTCAAAGAAGCTCCATCAACCAGCTCAAGCCCTGCAAACTATCCCTCTCTCCTGGCCCTTCTCAGTCCGGGAGCTCGACATCTTGGGCCCCTTCCCCCGCGCAGTCAGGGGCTTTGAGTACTTGTACGTCGCAATCGACAAGTTCACAAAGTGGCCGGAAGTGGAAGCAGTGAGGAAGGTGACAACATAGTCAGCCATCAAGTTCTTCAAGGGACTAGTGTGCCGTTCTGGGGTGCCCAACAGGATCATCACCGACAACGGCACACAGTTCACGAGCCACGCCTTCATGCAATACATTGAGGATCTTGGTAGCAGGGTCTGTTTTGCTTCCGTGGCACACCCACGGAGCAACGGCCAAGTGGAGAGAGCAAATGCTGAAGTCCTGTGAAGCCTAAGGGCGAAGACTTTTGACAGGCTGTGTAAAAAGCGGGAGGCGCTGGATTGATGAGTTGCCGGCGGTTCTTTGGTCGATCAGAACGACGCCAAATCAAGCCACCGGCCAAACACCCTTTGCCCTGGTTTACGGGGCAGAAGCAGTTCTCCCCATGGAACTCATATACGGGTCACCTCGAGTGCTCGCTTATGATGAGCTTGAGCAAGAGCGGTTGCGGCAAGATGACATGACGCTCCTTGAGGAAGATCGTTTCTGGGCGGCTGTGAGAGAAGCACACTACCAGCAAGCCTTGCGCCACTACCATAGCCGTAAGGTTCGTGCCCGGAGTTTGAGGAAGGCGACCTTGTTCTTTGGCACATTTAGTTGGCCAAGAATTCCAACAAGTTGACGCCGAAGTGGGAAGGCCCTTATCGGGTAACACGAGTCACCAGGCCCGGCGCAGTCCGGCTGGAGACCGAAGATGCCATCCCAGTGAGAAACTCCTGGAACATCGAGCATCTTCGCAAGTTTTACCCATAAGGCGTGGCTGCCGGGCCTCCCGGCAAGCCACCCTTTTGTGCAAGCCTTGTCGGCAAGGCATGTAACCCTTTGTACAAAGCCAGGCGCAGACCCTGAGCATAAATAAATGAAGCGCTGGCGCCCTAAGTTATAGCATGCATGCTAGGTTGAGTCTCTTCCTTGGTTAGGGTTGATAGTGCTTAGCGGCGGCTAACCCCTAGCTTAGAGGTCGAGTGTGCGTTTCTCTGTTCTTCTCTGTTTTCCTTGGTTCGCAGGACACACAAATATCCTTGCCGAGCTATTTTGGAGAAAAGGCGGACGGACCAGCATCCGAGCCCCGGCAAGCCAAAGTTGCCGGGGGCTACAAGAGCAAGGATCCATCCGCGGCAAGCCAAGGTTGCTGGGGGGCTGCAGATCTAGATAAGTCTTCTATCCTCTATCATGCGTTTCGTTATGGGCTGAGGTATGTGAAACCTCATTTTATCCTTGGGCTACCGTGCTCCCTCCATTCCGGACCCTAGGACTCATCTCCTGGGACCGAGCTTGGTCATAGTCGTGGCAACAAGGAAATGAAACGAGGGGCCTAAGCCCACCGCATCCTGGTCTCCGCCAAGGGCATGAGAAAGGTCAAGGGAACTGCAGTTTAAAAAAAAAGGTCAAGCGAACTTGGGGGACGGCAAGGCTGTTGCTGGGCGAAAAGAAACATTTATCTTAAAGATGACAAGGGTTCGCTCCTTGTTGTGGGTTCCACCTGCGAACGAAGAACCCGACAAACATCCCATTTTCATTAAAAAACATCCCGCATAGCTATAGGCCATACGAAATGAAAGCCGTGAACAAGGGGATTACAAGTTCTAAAGTTAACAAAGGCCCGAAGGCTTACAAGACTAAAAAGATATAAGGTGCCCGTAATCCCTTTCTTGTCCCTCTCCTCAGCAAATGGAACAAGAAAGCAGAAGGGCAAAAGGGGCGCCTAGGCGAGCTACGAGTGGCAGAAGACACCAAGAGAACATCTCGGTGGCCGTCCAAGGGCTGGATGGTGATGGCAGCACCGGAGGCAGAGCTCGAAGACGAGGCGGCAGGACGTCAGTATGCAACGAAGGCGTCGGTGCCCGCGTACTTCGACTTGATGGCCTTGCCGCCCACCCTCTTCGTCTTCCGCAGCCTCCCAATGCCAGCCGCCCAAGAAGACGACCCTGAGAAGTTCAAGGAACCGGCAACACAGATGATGGGGTCGCCGGTGCCGCTCGGGGCGGCGCCCGACACCTAGTCGGACCTATCATCCTACCGCCTGCTGCCCTCGTCGTCGCTGCCGTTGTCTTCCTCGCCACTCTCACTTGAGGAGGAATCTTCATCGTCGGAGGAGCTCTCCATGCAACACCTCATGCGAGTCCCGAAGTGCCCGAAGATCTTGACGGAGAGGAGGCCACCCTCCATTAGTTTGAAATGGAGAGTGAGCCCATCCGTCAAGCTATGGAGACGAGCGAAGGTCTTCCACCCTCGGTGAAGATACATGACGCGGGGGGCGGGGAACTCGACATCGGCCCATCTGCCGCTGTTCCCACAACCCCTCATGTGCAGCCGCAACGCCTGCAGCGGATCCAGCTCCATCTCCCGCGCAAATGGAGTCGGGAGACGAAGGCGACCGCGCGGTGGCTGGCGCAGCCTGACAAAGAATTTGCAGGGGTTGTCCCCGGTGTGGCCCTCCATCAGGGGAAGGGCTGCTGGTGGGGGCGAGGCCGATCTGCCGCCCCATCCTCCTCTCCCTCGAGCACCACGACGGCCTCGACGTCGCCCCCTCTCCCGTTCCTCTGGCGGCCGGCTCCGCCACTATAAGCTCTTGGGGAGGGGCGATGCGCTGTCTGGCCGAAACCCTCGCTGCCACCGATGATGCGTCGCCACGTCCCCTCGCCATGGCAGAAGAAGAAAGGAAGCAAGAATGGGGAGAGGCAGATGGCAAAGAGTTGAGAGGCACCGTTCCTCCCGCTCCCCTCTTTATAAAGGGGTGGGGGCGAGGCTCGGCCGCCCCCTCCCAGCCAATCCGGCTTGTTGAAGTGACAGCAAGCGGGGCCGTCGACCGCCCTCCCCGCTCCATTGAAGGCGCGTGGGAACCGACCCGTGCGCGCATGACTTCCCACGTCCCACGCACCTGTCATTCACTCTGCGTTATGCATGTAGCGAACGTGGCGCAAGGGGCGGGCGCGGTAGGACACGTGGAACGGCGGTTCCCAAGCGAGGGCAGTAAATAGGAGGCAGCCCTGCGGTCTCGAAGAGACACGCAAGCCGCCTCTTTATTGTCCACCACGAGGTGACACCAGCATGCTTCCGTCATGCGCGCGCGCACGACCCCCACGTCGCGCGTTCAACGCGGGTCGTGGGGAAGCGCAGCGGACGGAACAGTGGCCGCGGTAAAAATCCGCCCCAACTGCCCGCGCACCGTTTTGGGCCTGGCCCAACAACATACTGCGCTTATGTGTGGCCCAAGACCGGGGGATCTTGTCGGTGTACAAAAGTAGGGGCTTTGCTTTTGACCCCTTTACTTGTGCACGGGCAGTCAGAGCCTCCCGCCACGGCCACGCATAACATGGCAAGAAAGGGAAGCTCGACAGAAGCCGAAGGCACAAGACAAACAAAGCAACGACAAGGACCAAGGCCACAGAGATCAGAGGGACGAAGCAGGTTTCCTCGGCATGGACCCTTGCTGGGGGCAGCCTCAGCAACCCCGGCAAGACCCTTGCCGGGGGAGCTCGCCCCCACCAGCCGAGCGAGCGACCTTTGAACCCACCGACGGTAGACAAACACGTCAGGACAGGGCTCGGGAGGCACCTCCGTGGTGGCATGCAGATCTTTGTGAAGACATAAAATGCTCAAGATCAAATGAGGATAGGAAGGCAACTATCCTCACCGAAGAAACCCACAACACCCCCGGCAAGATCCTTGCTGAGGACGCCAGCGCGCCACGGCAAGACCCTTGCCGGGCCACCCGACAAGACCCCCGCCAAGCGCACCGACATGGTCACTGCCAGGCCCGCGCCAGCCAAGTCTTCGTCGCCGTTGGCATGCAGCTGCCGACCCAGCCAGCTGGGCAGGCACCTGCGTTGCAACATGCGGCCTTTCGTGGAGGCTCCACCACTGCGCCACCTCAGCTGCCTGCCTGCCTACATGGCACCGCATGCATCGCTGGCCAGGGCGCGTGTCAAAGCAAGGAGGAGCGGCGACGGACGGGACGGGCCTCGCCCCCATCCCCGATAAAGCGAAGGGACACCTAAGCCTCACATTAAATGCGCTTTGTCCTGTAATAACCAGCGATAAGCTCGCGACGCTGTAGCACTTTCCACCTCCTGTGTGCCAATGTGGCAGCCCCTTTCACCTATAAAAGGAGGCCCATATCATACGGGGAAGGTATTCGGCTCTTTGAAACCTCACAGCACCTAGAGCTAGTTCGAGAGCTCAAGAACACTAAATACATCCACCACAGCAAGACCGTAGGGTTTTACACATCTTTGCAGCCCGAACCTGGGTAAATCACCTTTGTGTTGTCTACTAGTCCCGCTCTTCTCACGATCCCCGCGCCCTGCAACCGTAGAAGGGATTCCAGTGATCCCATAGGTGTCATTTCCCATCGACATGGGAGAACGTAAAGAGAGGGATCGAATCTTCTGGGTAAAGTGTACAAAACTCTGCAGAGGATTAAAACCTAATCGATTAGCCATGTCCCCAGTTATGGACAATTTGAGCATCTGGACTTGAATCTATCTCGAAACTCTCAACACCGGATCCAAAACTTAATTGTGGGCAACTTATGATGATTTGGGCTATGAGACATCGGTTGGCGGAACCATGTCATGATAGAAAACACTGTAGTACAGAGCCCGGACATTTCCTTTGATGTAGGGAAAATAAAAAATAGCTTTTACGCAAACAAAACTCAGATACAGAGCCACAATGCCATACTACATATAGTATAGTTTATCATCTGTTTTCTCGTATTGTGATCTTGCCGGTACATTCAATGTAATGACCTACACGGTTGCAATGTACCATGTTGCAGATACTTTCTTCCGACGAGTAAGAGTACGTACAGGGTTACGGTCTACACTCAACCTGCCGTTGGCGTTGATGGGACTCCACACCCAATTCATTGTTTCTGCTGAGATTTATAACGTATATATCCATTTTACGTTATTCATACATGTGATTGTACTTTGATATATACATTGATGTACTGTGTGTGCCAGTATATTGATCCAGGGATGGCACAGATACACAGAGGCTTGACCATCTGAGGTTGGGTCGCTACAGATATGGTGTCAGAGCACATGTTGACTGTAGGACGTGACCCTAGAAATCAGAAAAAGCCCCTAGGACAGGATATCTCTAAAACTTTGTTTTCAAAAGACCTTTACTCTTCATCTTTTTTGAGTTTTTTCAAATATTCTCTCTTACCTCAAATAGTTAGAATATACCCCTTTCCCTTTTGACCACGTGGAGTATCAACTGAAGCCGCTCCAAGAAGGACAAGATATCGGACGATCAATGACCTCTTCAGAGTAAAGAGGATTTCACCATGCATTAGAAAAGTTGAAGCTACAAGAGTTGAAGGATCCAAAGACTTGAAGAACTTGAAGAATCTAAAGATTTTATTTAACCTTTAGAAGACCAAACCCCCGTTATACACTTACGTTAGATGCGATAATTTGTGAGCTGTCATTTGTTTGATGTTTTTCGACAGCCACAAAGTAAAACCCGTTTCTTTAAAACTATTGTTTGTATTGTGTGTATCCCTCCCCACCTCTCTCATATCTCATCCCAAAACTTTTGGACCACATAGATGATGAATGAAGTTGGACTGGTATTCTCTGGACCGATGACTCAGCCGAAGGCAGAGCTATGGATTCAGAACATGGAGAATCACTTCGGGAGCAATTTGGTTTCAAGGAAGAATGAAGTATCATACGCTCTTCAGTACTTTGAAGGAAGTAATCCAACATGGTGGCAGACGCATCAAGCCATACAGGGATGGAGGAGCAAAGAGTTCGGAAGAATTCAACAGGACTTTGACATGATCCTATCTTATCCAGAAGCCATGTGACCCTAAAGTGTAGAAGCCTTGTGCATGCAAGATTTGTAACGAAATAGGACACACCCAGGAGGAACACAAGGATGGATGCCCTCATTGTGAGGAGAATCACCCAACTGACGAATGCCCGACTGGGCAGGTTACTTGCTTCCTGTGTGAAGGAACCACACACTACCCTGGTCAATGTCACATTTACCCAAGGTACAAGAAATTACCAAGCGGCAGAAAGAAGCCCTCAGGGAAAGTTTAGAAGAACTGTGATGAAGGAAGTTGTTGAAGACCCTGAAGAAGAAGGCCTAAACAGATTTTACTCCAACACTTGCTACTCATGTGGAGAAGAAGGACATTATTCTAAGTATTGCACAAAGAAAAGAGAAGAGTATCTCGGAGACTTCCCGATAGCAAAAGTGAAGTTTGACCCTCACAGAATAGAAGCTCTAATCATTACGAAGAAATCCAGGAAGAGAAGACGAAGGCATCTTCAAAACAACCCAATTTCTGTAGAGAAGGACCTGAGTTATATCACATGTTTGAAGTGCAAGACCTTAGGACACTATGCTAATAAATGTCTAGAGAAGAAGGCAAGAACCCGAAGAGCAGACACCATCCCCAAGAAGCCCAAAGACTTACTGGAAGTTATTTGTTTACATTGCGGGGAAGTAGGACACAATGCTACTAAATGTTCCAATCAAATGAAAGCGGGAGCTGAGTAGCTGAGATTTTGATATGGATAATAAGAGTAGTAGAAAGCAATTTTATTTCATAAGTTCGATGAGTTGAATTATGTAATGGAAGTCTCGGAGTTTGTAATGAATTCATGAGTCAACAAAGTTAATGTGTTATGATTTCATATGTTGTATTATATGAGTTGTTACTCCATGAACAAAGATTTTAGACCAGTTTCGAGGATATGAGAAATATGGTCCATGAATGAAATTGTGCATTTC
Organism: Triticum dicoccoides; assembly: GCF_002162155.2. Lineage (NCBI taxonomy): Eukaryota > Viridiplantae > Streptophyta > Magnoliopsida > Poales > Poaceae > Triticum > Triticum dicoccoides. The sequence goes on from NC_041385.1 coordinate 104,449,875, forward strand.
ATTTTAAGGGTGGTAGTACCCTGTAAGAACATCCGACCAATGGAAAAGATAATGAAATTCCACGAAGTGGAATTTGGACAAAATGAGTTGGAGTTTTGTTTTTGGTATGATGGATATGAAGGAAGTACTGAAGGAATTATAGGAGGTATAATGTTGGAATATGGAACAATATAACTCAAGAGGATGAGTTGAAGTTGTACTAGTGTTGAAGTGGGCCATAACCCACAGGCCTGAGAAATTAATAAGGATCAAGGACGCCATGGAAGAAGAAATATTGGAAGAAGCTATGATTTCATCAGCATACATTTCATAGGAGGATACGAAAACCCGAGAGTTGTGAAGAAACGATAGATGTTTGTGCAGCTTGCAGAACCCATGGATTTACCCGAACCCAGTTCGAGCACAAGAGAAATTCTACAATGCATGTGAGAATGACCAAGTGTTAGAAATGCGAGATTTGTTAAACCTTATACAAGGTAATGATTTGGGTGCGGAATGGATTGATCACCATACCGACTTACTCATCTCGTTCGCTCCTGCTATTTGGGATGGTAAATTTGAGTGACTCACCCATAGTAGAGTGACGGCGATGTCAAAACCTTGTTTAAACCCTAGAATGGTAGGAAGACTGATCCATGTACATGCAACCGCTGCCAAATGTAGGTTATACAGTGAGATTTAGCCCAGACCCTTTTTCTGCAGGAAAACCATGAATGGTTGACCACCATGAGGTTTCGATAGTTGTTTAGAATCGGCGACAGACCAGTCAGCTAAGAAGACCCAGTCTTGGAAGAACCTCACCAGGATGAAAGAACACATGTTTTAGGAAAAGGGACCCCCACTACAAAAAAAGACACATCTGTGACATTTTGAGCCGAACGAATTTTTTTTCTGTCATACATATGACACTTCTATGACGATAATTGTGAAAAAACCCGGTATCATCATAGATGTGGTGGGCTCCTACTTCTATGACAAAAATGGGCTTTTCGTCCTGGGCAGGCCGAAGACGCAGCTGCATGACATTCTTTGGGCCGTCCATGATGGAAAAAACCGTGGTAGAAGCGAGGGGGAGGAAAATTTCGGGGAGTTGCCGGTTACGGTGGGAGGTCGAGGGCGGAGTGATGCGCGTTTCTCTCGTACAGGTATGCGCGTGTGTGCGATGCGTTGGCTCTAACTGAAGCCGAGCGAGGCGTTGGGCTCTAACTGAACCCGAGCGATTGCACTGCAGGCTACGCGTTACTGAACCCGAGCAATGGATCGATGGCTGTTAACTGAACCCGATGGAGTGATTCCTTTGCTACTGCTGCTAACTGAAGCCGATCGATTGGATGAATAGTGAGTGTTGCAGGGGGTTTGGATGAACAGTGAGCGGTGGCGTTGCCTCTGGATGAACAGGAACCCATGGTGTGGAGGGTTGGATGAACAGTAGACGGTGGAGGGGTGGCTGTGGAGGGGTGGTTGAACAGGACCCCGTGGTGTGGAGGGCTGGATGAACAGTAGACGGTGGAGGGGTGCCCATGGAGGGGTGGTTGAACAATAGCCGGTGGAGTAGCGTGCCGTGGAGGCTGGATGAACAGGAGCCCGTGGAGGCTGGAGGAGGTCGACGGTAGACCGTGGAGGCTGGAGGAGGTCACCGGTGGAGATGAACAGTATCCCGTGGAGTCCTGTTTTGTGGTACGCCACACCCCTCCTCCCCGTTTTGACCGTAGCGCTCCAACACAAGTCTGTTTCGTCCGTTTTGCGGTACGCCACACCCCTCCTGATCAACAGGACCCCCGTTTCGACCATAGGAGGTCCGTTTCGTCCGTTTTGCGGTACGCCACACCCCTCCTGATCAACAGGACTCCCGTTTCGACCGTAGGAGGTCCGTTTCCTCCATTTTGCGGTACGCCAGGCCTCTCCCGATCAACAGGACCCCGTTTCGAACATGGCCTGTCAAACACAAGGCCGTTTCCTCCGTTGTGCGGTACGCCAGGCCTCGTTTCCATCGCCTGTTCCGTCCAAGCCCTTCCGATGAACACGACCACACATTCCGTTCCGACCCAGCCGGTTGGCTCCCCATGAACACGACGACGACGCTGTTTCTTCATTCTGATCCAGCCATGTACGTATGCGCGAGTAGGCATTTGAGACCTTGCCCGTATGTACGTACGTGGCCGTATTTTCTTTCTTGCACCCTCGCCGCTGTACGTCCATGTACATGCGCGCCTCTACTACGACCAGTATGTACGTACACATTCGCGACCAGAATGACAACGCTACGTACGCTTCGACCAGGTGGGTCCCGACTGTCAGGCACTTCCTTGCCTACGAAGATGTAGCTGGTGGGTCCCAGTAGTGAGGGTGGCGAATCGTTTTTTTTCCTGGACGCACTTCCTTGCATGCGAAGATGTAACTGGTGGGTCCCAGCAGTCAGGGGGACGAATCATTTTTTTTGCCCGGACGCACTTCCTTGCGTGCGAAGATGGAGCTTGTGGGTCCCAGCAGTCAGGGGGAAACATTTTTTTCTGAAATACGGTGGCCCGTCCGGTGGGTCCCCGTTGTCAGGTGGAGGAATAGTTATTTTGCACGTAATAAGGAGGCACTTCCTTGCGGCCACCATGGACCCAGCTGTCAGCCTCTCCATGCACAGTACTCTTCCGATGGAAGTCAGTTGTTGACCACATTGACCACGCCGCGCCAAGAGCACCACGGCGGTGGACGACGGCGAGGCCTAGGAAGGGGACGACGCGGAGCCGGGGAAGACGCAGCAGTGGATGCCCACGCGAAGAGGAGTACGAGGGTGAGGCTGCCGTCACCGCAGAATAATAGGGGGTGTGGGTTAGTAGAGGGATGGCCTGGCCAGCAGTGGGAGTAGTAGGGGGCGGTGAGTCCACCGCGGCATGACAGCTGGCCACGAGAGGCAGGAGCACGCGGCACGACCGGCGCTGCTTTGGGCGGCTGGAGCATGAAGACCAAAGGTTCAAGAAGCACTACAGCCGTTGGATGGACATCGTACGGTCACTAGAGCTAGAGTCGTTCATATTGACTAAGTTGACAATGCCCTCCGTCCCCGTAAACTTAGTAGGCCCACAAGTCAGCCTCCCACCAAGGTGAGTCCCAGCTAGCAAGGGGAGTATTCATTTTTTTGTGCGTAATAAGGAGGCATTTCTGGTGGGTCCGGGCTGACAGCGGGGGGAACGTTTTTTCGCAAAATACAGAGACCCTTCTGGTGGGTCCCAGCTATCAGGTGGAGGAATCATTATTTTGCGCGTAATAAGAAGGCATTTTCCTGTGTGAACCCCTACTGTCAGCCTCTTCCGATGGCTGTTGTTTGTTGACCATGTTGACCTCACCGTGCCGAGAGCACAAACGCGATGGACGAGGGCGGGGCCCAGGAAGAGAACCACCCGGAGCCGGCGAAGCCACCGCAGCAGATGCCCACGCTGAGGGGAGAACAAGCGCTGACTGGTCGGCTGTGGGGTGAGGCTGACGTCGCCGGAAAATAATAGGATGTGTGGGTGGTTAGAGGTATGGCCTGGTGGCAGCACAGCCAACCACGGGAGGAGGGAGCAGGCAGTCCCGCCGGCGCTGGTTTGGGCGGTTGGAGCAGGAAGATCAGAGATTGCAGAAGCACGGCGGCCGTTGGATGGACATCCAACAGTCACTGCTGTGTGTTGACTAAGTTGACAAAGCCTTGCATACGCGTCAAAAAAAATTTAGGACAACGTCATCGTCAACCTAGTAGGCCTAGAAGTCAGCCTCCAAATCTGTGGAAAACAGCATACAGCCCATTAGCCATTATTTTCAATAATTTACAGCCCATTTGCTCATTCTTAAGGATATTTGAAGCTCATATTCTTTTTATTAGCATTACAGACCATATATTCTGGGCACTGCTAAAAAATTCGACGAAATTTTGCATATTTCGGTGGGGTCCGAACTCTTTTAATCACGAAATTTTGAGTCACGTTAAAAATAGTTTTCAAAAAATTACATCAAAATAAAATTCAAAAAACAATTCTTCGCAACAAAATGAATGAAATTTAGAATCTTAACTAGCAATATGCTCGCTCGTTGCATGGAACATGAAGATGCATTTGTATGAGTAGTTTATCTTGTGGGTGAAAAGATGATATTTTAATGTAATTGCCAGTTGGCTTTGGTTTTTATAAGAGTAGAGAGTAGAGAAATCCTGAAAAAAAATGATATTTTAATGCAATTGCCGGTTGGCTTTGGTTTAAAAATTTACAGCCCATTTCTTACAACTTATAGCCCGTTTTCTGGGAAAGCCCATTTCTTATCCCTCATCGTCTTGAAAGATTTGCAGCCCAGCAGGGCTGAGAAAAGCAAGTCCTCGATTTTGGTATTCTGCAAAAAAAAGAACTGATACCGATTTCTATTCCCAAAACAATCAGCAAGCGCTCTAGGGCAGGGCAACTGGAGTGGATGATGCTGTGTAGTGAGGCCTTCGACAGATAAACCACCACAAGCGAAAGTTTTTTAGCAGTGGGAGTCGAAGCATTTGTACCAGATCGTCTGGTAGATGGCACCGGGCGAAGGTGGCGGTGTGGAGAGAGAGGAGGAAAACTGCGAGATGGACAATGGTGGTGTGGGCACGAATTCTTGGTATGTTCATGGTATGAAACTTTCATGGTAATGGTAGAACTCAAACTGCTGGAGTTTTCCGAATTTAGGGGATGTCAGCCAAGCGTGCACCATGCCGGGTATGGACGGCAGGTAGCTTGTCGGGATGCAGAGGCATTGAACGGGGCCCTGCTGGTGAGAAGAGACGATGGCTCTGATGAGATCAAAGTCAGGAAGGACAGATATCTGACGACGGTCGAGATTGAGGGGTGCGGTGCACCATAGAGGGCGCCACCGAGTTGAGAGGACTTGTGTGCGGCATCAATCCTTGGTGGGGAGAAGCAAGATGATCTCCTCAAGGATGACGTCCGGGAGATCGCTGATGCGGTCCA
>NC_041385.1:104455261-104459781 GCF_002162155.2 Triticum dicoccoides
GGTGCGGGATCTACAACCGGCGTCGCCGCTGGCGGGAGCCTCATCTTCTTGGCGCTGGGGCCAGCCGACTCTATTTTCCTTATGGGCGTCGCGCCGAGCTCACGGGTTTGAGCAGAGTAGCCAGAGACGAGCCTAGTGGCAGTGCGAGTGGGGAAGAAGGAGGGCTGGGGATTTCTGTAGGAGTGGAAGAAGAGGAGCAGGCGTTTCTTGTACGAGTGAGGAAGAAGGTGAGCAGGGTTTTCTGGACGAGTGAGGAAGATTGGGGAGCGGGGGGAATTGGGTGGGGAGACGAAAGCGGGAGAGCGAGCTGTTCGTGTTTATAAGGCACGCTGCACTAACTACTCGCCTTTTCCCAAGAACTGCTCTCTTCTTTTGCATTGCTGCATGACTGGCCATGCATGCAGGATGCATGTGCCCGCCGGCCACTGCATGCGCCTGGTTTGTTACTAGGCCTATTTAATAGGGTGGTTATGGAGTAAATTAAGGAGATTTATTTTCTCTGTGTGCATCCACCAAATTAGAGGATGCGGTACTGGATGCAGACACTCACATTAAACTAACATTCAGAAGAACAAAAGTTCAGCATGTCTATGCATCTCAATTATTCACCATACTATAACCAATATACAAAACCGTGAGAAGGTGTGGAAATAAAGAAAATCGGTCGATGCTTCTCTGAGCAAAGGGCCTCCCTGCGCACACATTAATTTCCTGGGCATGCTTGTTTCTTCTCAATGTTGCGAGCACTTTGAGCATGTTGGCAACTCCACAGCTATCTAGCTGCCTCATCTTGCAATTGATGTTGACACATTTGCAGCAAACACATGAGGCAATAAAGATGACTCAATATGGGTCCATATTGTGTAGTTCCCCTGATATCCTATTCATTGTCCTGAATCTGAAAAGATAGGAAAACAATAGCTATACTTAAACGGTGTTGCAAAACAGTAGCACATATCAATAGCTCGGCATGACAAAACACGATCATCTGGACGAAGGGGATACTGACCTGCCTGAGGAAGATTACATATAATTTCATAAGTCCTTGGTTGATTTCCACCTTCGGCTGCACTGCTTGTTTGCTCCTCCAGACATGCCAGGATCGTTCCGCACTGCATTCAGCAAGTCAACGTACGAATAAGCTAATTTCATCTTGCGGTGGTCATTGTACCTAGTTACGAATGTAGGAATACCTGGAGCACCATGAGGTTAGCTGACAGCAGGTAGATGCAGCCATATAAATTTTGTGCGGTGCTACCAAAATTGAGGTTTGTATCCCTCCCCGTTATGAGAATTCTTCTTGAAGTTCGTAGAATGTGACGGCTTGTTCTTTGCATCAAACTTGCCTTTCCCCTGAGATTTGTTCTTGTTGTTTTGGGGCTGGTTGGGCTGGAAGTTCTTCTCGTGTACCATGTGGGCACTAGAAGCTCCCTCGGCGACCCGAGCACGTGTGTCTTTTGCTCTCGCCTTCTCCTCAAAATCAAGAGTGCTAATGAGATCCAAAACAGAAAACTCATGTCTCTTGTTTTTCAGAGAAGTAGAAAAATCATTCCACGAAGGTGGAAGCTTGGCAATGATGGTCCCAGCAACAAATTTGTCCAGCAACACACACTTAAAGTACTCAAGTTCCTTAGAGAGTGACTGTATCTCATGAGTCTGCTGAACAACATAGCGCTCATCAGTCATCTTGTAGTCACAGAATTGCTCCATGACGTACAACTCGTTGCCAGCGCCCGAGGGCCCAAACATGGGCTCGAGCGCAGCGCACATGTCTTTGCCGTTGTCAAACAACATATACGAATCCACAATGGAATCACCAAGAACACTCAGCAGGGCGGCTTTGAAGAGGGTATCCATGTTCTGAAATGCTTCCTGTTGTGTAGGATTAAGATCGCCCTCAGGCTTACCCTTAGTGGCGTCATAGTAGCACATGATCTGAAACCAATATACTGCTCTTGTGCGCCACCTTTTATATTGCACCCCCTTAAAAGTTGGCGGCGTCAAAAGCGCAGCAAAACAACTCGGAGTAAATTGCCTGTGATCAGGTTTTTGGATTGGATTGTTGAATATATGAGCAATTTAGTATGAGATTTAATCTGAATCAGCAGTAAATAGATCATGACGACAATTACAAACATCAAAGTAATGATGCGGACTAAACCAGGAGGACAGAATCACATACTGTACAGCGGGAGCAGAACCGATGTGGTTGATGTTGTCACTCATGTCATTGATGAAGAGGTTACCGAGGTCAGGGAAGAAGGCTGTCATTGAGGAAGTCGTCGCTGGCAGCAGTCACAGGAGTGTGCTCTCCAAAAACCTGATCGCCCCTCTCCCTTACAGGATCACGAAAGGCGGGGTTCGGAGGACTGCTGTCCCTTCTCGCGGTGCACGCCGGAAGGAGGGCTGGAGAAGAATTGCGTGGCGGTGCTAAGATCTGGAACGGTGCGAAATCATATGATACAGCGGCGGCTAGGGTAGATCATGTTAGGTCGGAGTATAATAGTAGGCCTTTGGCCCCCAAACCCCACGTCCATGTCAATAATAGCTCAAAAAAAGTCAATAATAGCCCCACCAAGTTTTGTCTCAAAAAAAACCCGGAGTAATTAAGGCGTCCGTTAGTCCCTTTAGTATAAATACAATGTCATTAATAATGGCCCCACCTTTTGTCTCACAAAGTAGAGTATGTTGGAGTACAACCGGCTACACGTTTACAATCCGCTTATCTTCTCTCTCCTCTTCTCTCTCCTTCAACTAAGCACAAATACTATATTTAAATCCTTATAGCGTGCTTATGTCATCTAATCATAGTAGTACTTGCTCTAAAAGTTACTATCCACTGTGTAGTCTGAAATGTCGGGCGTGCAGCGGGCGGTGCCCTCGGTCGGCGCACCGCTTCAACGGTGGAAGCAGTGAGAGGTCGCGTCGCCCTGACTTGCCATCAATGTGGAGCGCCGGGCTCAGCTGGCGCCGGGTGGGAAGCGCCCGCGGGAGGGGGGAGGGGTTTTTGTTGGGCCAAGAAGGTGAGAAGCGAACTTGGGATCGGTCCGGACGGGGAAATATCATGTGCTCCCATACTCTGCATATGACACTAGTGTATGTTACTACTCCCTCCTTTCCGGTTTATAGAGATGTTTAGAGTAACATAGTAATATGTTACAGTACAAGTTACTCCCCACTATGACCAGCCTTGGCCTCTCCCAGTGCTCCACCATGTATAGCTGCTAAGCCTGCCACGTAGGCATAAAATATGATGTGGCACCAATAAACTAAGCACCTATGCATTGAACACTTGAGTTACTAAGCCATTTAATGCACTTAGCACCTCATCTAAAGAGCATTAATAGTATAGCCAGCTGCTGGCTATAAGCCTACAGCCCATCTTATAGTCAACATGTACTACAAAGTGCCTAGGAGCACGTGCTAGAGCTGGCTCTTCACAAAGACCCCGCTTACCTTCTCTCTCCTCTTCTCTTTCCTCCAACTAAGCAAAAATATACTACTGTTTATTCCTTATAGCCCGCTGACTCAGCTCTATTGTACTTGCTCTAAGCACATCTAAGCACTTGCTAGCACCCCCTTGATCGTGGACCTTGACAGTGTACGTCACCTTGTGTCTCATAATTTTCCTCGTTATCATCTGAGTCCTAGAAGATCTCACCCACATCATCATTAGCATGCAGCCGCCTTGATAGATAACGTGCGCAGAAGGAGTAGAGGCGACTGGGGATGCACCACCACCACGTCGTGGGCACTCCGTATGTGCTCGTGTGCGTGCAGCGTGCGTGTTTTTTCATCGGTGCTAGATCTAAGGCCGAGGCTGCGGTCGTCTTCATCTCTGACTAGTAGTTGAGCAACGACGGCAAAGAGGTGCTGCAAGAGATGCGTATGCGCCGTAGCGTGCGAGCTTCACCGTAGCACGACGAACCGGACGTCGCCGCGGATGGCGCACACCTCCATGCAACCGAGTGTGTGCGCATGCATGTGTTATTCACGTGCATTCTGTGGCCGAGCGTGTGTGCATGCACGTCTTGTGTACGTGCGTTGTGTGCTCCATGCTGTGCGCGTATGTGCATGAGTTGGATCGAATGGAGTAAGTGCGTTCGCTTGCTCCATGCATGGAGTAAGTGCGTTCGTTAGATTCACTAATTTTGTTTTGTATGTAGTCCCTTATTGAAATATCTAAAAAGACTTATATTTGGGAACGGAGGGAGTATAAAACATCTTCAACTTAGCATCCTGATGTACCGTTTCTAGTGGTTAGCGAAAAGTTCATGTTCTTTTAGTTGTTTATAGGTGGGCAGGCAGCAAAAAACAGGGGAAAACGCGCAAGGTTCCTTGCAGACGCTCCACCGCGAGGTTCCTTGCTCCTTCTCGGTCGTCGGGAATCTATGCTCTTCAACTCTTTTCTTTTACGTGAGCTTTGTTCATCCTTTTCCCAACACACGAGACATCTAGCATCAAGGTGCACGTGTCATGCAAGAAAATGGAGATAATCAGATAAGCAGTGCGTAAGTGAG
>NC_041385.1:104460083-104465836 GCF_002162155.2 Triticum dicoccoides
ATAAGTGAGTCGTGCACTTCGATGGCACCTACGCAATATTTTTTCTCCTCGATGCCACGTGAATAGTGCACGTACTCAACGACGGAGCACGGGATGGTAGCAATGACATGGTCAGCCCTTTTTTGGAGAGTATGTACTACTAGTAAAAAACTTTGATGTGTCCGTCAACTCGCAGAACGACGAGAAGCTTGATTATGCCTTCTCCCTCGCCAACGCGTACGCGGTGGCTCGCAGCACGAGGAGAAACTTTTGCTTACAAGCGGTGGACATGCATCAGTTCATTTGGTGTCAGATTGTGAGAAGCACTACTATAGAACCATTGACTTCCGGAAGCGGCGAAGAGCCAAGCGCAAGGTCACCTACTAACCTTAGGCTAGGCGTAGTGGGAGTAACATCAGTAGAGGTATCTCCTTTTTTTATTCTAGAAACAACCACACGCGAATATCAAGGTGCTGGTTACATAGAACAAATTTCCTGCAGTCCGTGCTCAGCACTCCTCTATCTCTCTTCTCAGCCAGCCAGCGGACGCGCGGAGCCCATCATCTGTTTGCTCACATGCGGCCCCACATGTCAGTGGAAACGCAAGAGGACTGTCGGTGTCAAAACCGGCGGATCTCGGGTAGGGGGTCCCGAACTGTGCGCCTAGGCGGATGGTAACAGGAGACAAGGGGCACGATGTTTTACCCAGGTTCGGACCCTCTTGATGGAGGTAAAACCCTACGTCCTGCTCGATTAATATTGATGATGTGTGTTACAAGAGTAGATCTACCACGAGATCAAGGAGGCTAAACCCTAGAAGCTAGCCTATGGTATGATTGTTGTTTGTCCTACGGACTAAAGCCATCCAGTTTATATAGACACCGGAGAGGGCTAGGGTTACACAGAGTCGGTTACAATGGTAGGAGATCTACATATCCGTATCGCCAAGATTGCCTTCCACGCCAAGGAAAGTCCCATCCGGACACGGGACGAAGTCTTCAATCTTGTATCTTCATAGTCTTGGAGTCCGGCCGATGATGATAGTCCGGCTATCCGGACACCCCCTAGTCCAGGACTCCCTCAGTAGCCCCCGAACCAGGCTTCAATGACGACGAGTCCGGCGCGTATGTTGTCTTCGGCGTTTGCAAGGTGGGTTCTCCTTCGTGCTTCATATGTTTGCCGGATAGTGTCCGGTTGGTTCATAAATGTTGCGCTCCTTGGCTTCTACGTCCAATAATGGCCTTCTTCCACGTGTCGTACGAATGCAGAAAGCCAGGGTATTCTTACGTTTTACCCCTTAGCTGCCCAAATAAGCTACCTATAAGAAAGGCATGGATCCAGATCCAAATCACACCATCCTCCTCCCGCAAGTACTCATCGAGGTGCCTCTGACAAGAAATCCATTCCAACATGGACAGTCGACGCGGCTCTTCTCGCGCTCCCAGTCCCCAGCCAGGAGATTGGAGGAGATGCTCAGTCCCGCATAGCGAGTTAGTGATGCTCCAAGCAGAGGGATACCTCCCCCCGGCCTTTATGGTTCCGATTCGAGCCGGACTGGCCACCTACAAGGGTGGGAAGCAGGCGGAGAGCGTCCCCAATCCCTCCAAAGGAGAGCGGGTATGCTTCGTCCCCTACTTAATAAGGGGACTCGGATTTCCTATACATCCGTTTCTCCGGGGGCTCCTAGAGTTTTATGGACTCCAACTTCACCACCTCACGCCTGCCTCCATTTTGCACATCGGGGGTTTTGTAGCTCTTTGCGAGCTGTTCTTGGGCATAGAGACCCATTTTGCGCTGTGGAAGAGGCTATTTTGCCTCGTACCCCATTCTTACAAGGGGTCGATATATCAAGTGGGCGGAGCCGAAATATGGCGCATCGCCGGGACCGGATATCTATCCGGAACCCCGAAGAAGGCGTCCGAAGACTGGCCTTCGGAGTGGTTTTATATGGAAGACGCTCCGCTGCCGGATCCAGTTCGGATTGGCCTCCTGGAGTTTAGTAACGCTCCTCTGAAGAAACACCTGAGTTGGCGCCCACAGAGCCCTCAACAGGAAGATGACAGGAGCGTCCACTATCTGATGGCCGGATACGGTTACTAGCCCATTCCGGATTAACCATGATTGGAGTCATGGCCACATGCATTATGCGGGGGGTGCAGCCGCTCCAATATAGGGGCCACCCCATGTGGGATTTCAATGGGGATAATGACGCTGTGACACCCCAAAAATTTGGCCTTGTTTTAATGAATTAAATTCTTTTCCAGAAATTAAAACTTTGGATATCTGAGCTCCATTTTGGATTTTTTTAAATCATTTCCTTCCCTGTTATGATGAGTTTTTCCCAAAGAGAAAACTTTTCAAATATGTTATTGGACTTGTTTAACCTCTCAAGAAAAACTTTCCTTTTATCAGTATAACTAATTGACTAATTTAATTGCTTGATCTTTACTTTCTTGAAGAATGGATTTTCAAGGTTAAATGGCCATATTTGAACTACAACCATTTGATAGATTCACTTAAAATTCCCACAAAAATTTGGAGATGTCATGTGATGTTTTTAAATCACTTTTATGCAAAAATATATTTCATTCATGAAATAGTTTGAGCCCTACACTCAATTTTTCTTCTCTGGTCCAGAGTGCAATTTTGCACTACAACTCCTTTAAATAATTCTTTCTAGCCTCCACCAAAATTATGGGATGATGGTAATGGCCTAAGATTCCACATTATGCAAAAACCTCGTGCTGTTCTTTGAAAAATTTGAGTGAATCAACCTCATTTTCATTCTGGACCAACTTGATGGTTTGTACAGCAACCATATTTTTGCTTGCTCTTTAACCCTTGATTTTTTCTCCTATTTGTAGTCCTCCATGTTAAACCCTTAAGTCCAGGAGCATGCACCTTTTGGATCATTTTTGGTTCATGAAATAATGTCATTTATTTCCTGTCCAGAATTGTAGTTTTGCAAAACTTGCACTAACAAGTTGCTGCATTTGACCAACTAACCTCATCACCCTCTTGTACATCTGAAGAGACCCCAATCTGGAAGTTTTGGCCACCCCAAGAGTTGCCTAGGTGCATGTGGCATTCTATCGAGCACCCTGTAGGCATGACCAGTTTTGACATGAGTTTTGGCATTTCACTGTGAGCTTGCACCTCTGATCAAACTAGCATGTCCACTAGACTCCCAGTTGCTCCTAACCTCGATCTGGTAAACCCCGACCTCACCTGCGACCTGTAGCATGCCGCGGCATTGTGTCGAACATCTCCCGTGCGTGCACTGGACGCGCCCAGAGCGCGCGTATTGCACGACCCGTGCGCCGAGCCGACACGCTGGCCCCACGGTTTTGGCTCGCTCCGCGGCATCACGCCACGCGCTCCCCTTCTCACAGCTATGCGCCAAGCTGCCCCTCGCCGCGCCCGGCAGGCCAAGCGCTAGCCGCCGCCGCCGCCAGACAGCCTCTGCCCATGTCGGCGCCGCCGAACCTTCCTCCGCTCGCCACCTGGCCCCTGGAACAGCGTGTGCTCATCCGCGAGTGTGTCCACTAGCGCTCGTCGCCGCCACGTCGCCCTGGCTACAGAGAGGCGGTTCGCCGGAGGGCTTATCCACGGCCGCCGCGGAACCGACCTCGACGACCTATAAAAAAGAGGACCCCGAACCCATTCAAGCACACAGGCAATCTTAGAATGCTCCCCTAGTTCTCCCGTGGCAGCCAATCGACCCGGGGAGGCCTCCTTCCTCATCTCCGGCAACTCCTGCCGCTGCCACTGCCCCGGCCAATTGGGCACCACCAGGACCTCCCACTCTCCGTTCTCTCCACCAAGAGCTTCCTCATCTTCCTGTGAACCATTCCCACAACTCGATGTTGATCAGGAATCACCTTAACCCCAATCACACTCTGCTCCCGAAGCTCTCCGTCCGCCGCGAAGCTCACCGCCGACGACCCCGTCCACCCCCGAGACCGTAACACCCACCGGCGGGACCGCCTCGACCCCCTGAGCCCGTGGATGGCTTCGGTTTCTCGAACAAAGCCGCCAATCACCGGCGGCGATCGCCGGAGTTCTGCCTCCGCTCGGGACAGAGAAAGAGGAGAGATAGACTGGTCAAACCTGACCAGTGGGCCCTCTGGACCCACTGTCAGCGACCGCGTGCCTGTCCACGTGGGATTAAGTGAAGGCATAATTCCCCCAGTACGTTTCCCCCGCTCCGAAAGCGTATTTCCCTCTGAAACGTTTTCTTTTCTGTTTTATTTTAAATAACAGAATTTGACCACAACTTTGACTGGTTATAACTTTTTAAATACAACTCCAAATGAAATGATTCTTTTTCCTACCTCTCTCAAATTTCACCTAGTTTATTTTAAGATTTATTTGAAAAAATTTCAGAACAACTTTTGGTGCGGTTTTTATTTTGTGTGTTAATTCTTTTATATTGCTAAAATAGGATTTTTGAAGAGACGAGAGATGTTTCAAGTTTTGGAGTGCATGCTGCCTTTCCACACATTGAAGGCAAGCATTCTGAACCCCGGCATAATATTTTTTGTGTGTTCGATGACACGTTCATAACATCACCTCACTTTGGAGAAACTTGTTATTTCATGTGATATGATCATATGCATGGGTGCATGTTATTGATTTCCATGCTGTTGGAAATGGACACACTTGTGATGATAATCACCCTCATGTGCCTTGCATGCATACCGGCAGGAACCCGGGAAAAACCTCTGCCTTGGGTAGGCATGAGTTTGTCGCCGGTCTCCGTCAGGACAGTTATGTCTGGTATGGCATGGCAAGGTGATATGAGCGGTGACTCTGTTGGTTGAAATATATTCATTATACTAACCATGCAGGGAATACTTAAACCTCCTGAGTCGACCGTAGATCGAGTCTTGTGCCAGTAACCCCCATACTTGTTTCGTACTACCACTCGTCTCTACAGCAAGTAGAGTACGGTTCAGTAAGTTGTCAACCTCTTTCTAGCACACACCGTACAGAGAGGCCATGGTGGAAGATACCGGTTGTAGCTGGTAGGCAGGCCACCTAGTCCGGGGGCATGGGTGTTTCCGGTTGGGACCGAGAGGGGAGGCCACCCCTTAGAGCGCGCGATATAAATTTGATCCCATGCTACGCGAGGTTGTAGCCTCCCCACTTAGAGTTTGCTTAACAGGTGTCGTGGGTGATTCCAGACACGTGTGAGATAAGCTGGTGTGTGCAAGTTAGGTGTGTTTTCAACAAAAAGACCGTAGACGGAATTAGTCCCGATGGACTAAAGAAATCCGTTACTCGTGGGTAAAGAGTACACCCTCTGCAGAGATTAAACCTATTCGAATAGCCGTTTCCATGGTTAAGGATTACAGTCTGGGATGGGTCAAGTGTCGGTCTTAGTATCGGTCTTCGGAGGTGAAACTGTTAACCAGAAATGGAATTACTACTTGTGACTTGTGATAACTATGATTATTATTATTGTTGACTAACCCGTGATATTATTGTTATTATCGAGTATCTCTGGGATGGTTCTACCTCCGGGATATTCACTATGATTGTTTATTTTAAAGCCCTTTGTGTGGTGTCGCTCAGACGCCCGACTGTGGCATTTCTTTTAAAGCCCTTTATGTGGTGTCGCTCAGACGCCCGACTGTGGCATTTCTTTTAAAGCCCTTTATGTGGTGTCGCTCAGACGCCCGACTGTGGCATTTCTTTTAAAGCCCTTTATGCGGTGTCGCTCAGACGCCCGACTGTGGCATTTCTTTTAAAGCCCTTTATGTGGTGTCGCT
>NC_041385.1:104465846-104499817 GCF_002162155.2 Triticum dicoccoides
ATTATGATTATTTCTTTTAAAGCCCTTTATGTGGTGTCGCTCAGACGCCCGACTGTGGCATTTCTTTTAAAGCCCTTTATGTGGTGTCGCTCAGACGCCCGACTGTGGCATTTCTTTTAAAGCCCTTTATGTGGTGTCGCTCAGACGCCCGACTGTGGCATTTCTTTTAAAGCCCTTTATGTGGTGTCGCTCAGACGCCCAACTGTGGCATTTCTTTTAAAGCCCTTTATGTGGTGTCGCTAAGACGCCCGACTGTGGCATTGCTTGTTATTTGTTTCATAAATTTTAATACTACCATGTTATTGCATTTTTATAAAGAACTTGCTTGCACGCATCAGAGTTTCATTTATCTTTTGTGACTGACGTCATGAGCATAAAATATTTTTAGCACATCATTGTTATATTATACCTGTGTTCATAATGTTTGCGAGTACATTCAAAGTACTCCCTGGCTTGTCCCTGGCTATTGTCTTGGCCAGATTTTCTTGCACGGAGAGGAGCGACGCGATGCCAGCCCCGGAACCCACACAATGGAGATAGCAGCCTCGCGAAGATAGGAGTTAACCTGGTCAGCTGTTCCTGTGGGAATTGGAGTCCCATAGACACTGAAGATCCACAAACCGCTTCCGCCATCAACCACTAGAAACCATTTGTTGTACTCACAGGCCAGAATGGTCTTGTACTACGTATGTTGTATTCTTCTTGGAATTTCTGTATCAAGTTGGAGCCTCATCAGCTAACAGTAATCCTGGGGCTGATGAGCACGACGGTCTTTTCTGGAAATTTATTACCCGGAAAACCGGTCGTGACAGACTTGGTATCAGAGCCAGGCTGACCATTGGCTAATCCTATCTTAGCCGGGTCTATAAACTTAGGCAAACCAACCCACTAGACCTTAACCAAACCCCAGCCAAGCTTCTCATGCAAGATAGCCACACAGTGACCCAACACCTTTTGGCAGTCGGTGCCCAACCTATCAACCTAACCTGTCGCTCATGCGCCAGTGACCGGCCCCTAAATAGTCCTTTCTCGCAAGCGTGCGAAGGAAGACTCCGTCCCCTTTTTCCTATATAAAGAGGCACGCTAGCCCCAACACAGCACAGCACAGCCTCTACCCCAAACCGAGCCACAATGCCTGGCCCTGTCGTGCACAATGAAACCGCAGCAACCAACCTTGGAGGTTTTGTGACCATACTCGCAAACCTCACCCGTCGTGCCTATGCGTTAGAGGAGCCACCAGAATATGTTGTGTATCAAGGACCCATGAGCGGTGAAGACCGTCAATTCTGGGCCACTGTGCACATTTACGGTAGGGGTCTAGCACCCGAGCGCCCCTACAGGTTCACCGGAAGAACAACTTCCTTTGAGCCACAAGCCATCCAGCTAGCCGCTCGAGAAGCTATAGTTCATCTCAGGCACTTGTCGCCCAGAGTAAACTGTCGCTCGTTCCACTACTACCCCAGACGTGAAGGGTATGGTAGACCACCCCAAGTTGCCAACGGAGATCACGAGACAGATCCTGCATTGTTGCACCTGGTGCGCTATGTAAGTGCACTAGAGGAACTGTGCGATCAAATCACTATTGATTTAATTGCAGCTCGTGGAGAGCTGGTTCGTCGAGCCCCGACGAGAGAAGAAAACGAGCCCAACACCGACAACCCAGTCGTGCTGTTTGGACAACCGATCGAGACCCCGAGATCAGCTCCAGCCATCAGCCGAGATGCTTTGATGACCCCAGAGGTGCTTCGTCGCATATTGGGAGCACACTCCAACGGGGTTGTGGCCAACAATCCCCGCGATGGTCATCATCACTACCCCGACCCTGCAGTTCCTCCGCCATCTCCGACTAATCCCGGCAGTGAGACACGTGGAGAAGCCTCGACATCCACCAGGCACGCCCGTTTAGACATAAACGAGGTAGACTAAGCCGTATGAGTAGCACCATGTTTCAGTGTATCCTCACTTTGTAATCATGCGTTCGTGTATATTAACGCAGCCTGTCGTTGTGCCTCTGTTTTAATAGTAGCCTTGCATATTTGGTCAGCGCATAGTTGCACATTTTCCGGGCACAACTACCAAAACCAACCCGACGACAACCACAGTAACACGTCTCTTTATGAGATATGTGTATCTCTGACACTAACCTGACCTTTGGAGCTAAGCTGGCAAATTTATTACCTTTCACCACGGTAAAACGATCCGGCTCCATTGCTATATAAAGGCCACCTTGTGACCTTACCCAGCAACCCTCACTTTGTGCACCACACTCACAACTTTTTCCTGTCATGCCGAGCCCCAGCATTCATCTGAGAACCCCAGATGCAACCCCAGGTAGCTTTGTCAAAATATTGTGGGATTTTACCCGCAGTACCATGGGTTCTACCCAGCCACCTCAGTACGAGCTGTTCAAATCTAGAATCACCCCATCCACCTCGGAATATTGGGCAGCAGTACACATTCCTCCTGTAGACCCCAACCAAGATACAACGGAAGTTTCCTTCGTGGGGAAATCTATGCCAACCCCACACTTGGCCATAGAAGCTGCTGCAAAAGAAGCGATTGCTCGTCTTCGATCAGCAGTACCCTATGCCCGCGAACGAGGATATTATTACTTTCCGAGCCGTGCAACACCCGGAGAAGTAACATCTTTTCCCGGTGGACGCATTGAGAGAGACCCAGTTCTGGCCAACCTTATCCAATACATCATTGCTCAAGAGCATTTGAACCAGCGAGTGATGGATTATCTCCAGAGCCTCGCAGATTTAAGTCCTCAGATTGCCATCGGCAGATCACTGAGACCCGACCCGGAGAGACGCATACATCGACTGGTCAATCCACTGCCTCCGATAGAAGAGGAGTGTATCCCTTTACCAGAGACATTTTATCAGGACCCCACCCAGTTACCGTTTTCATTTTAGACGTCACTACTGTATTTGTTTTTTTGCAACATTTATTTATGTGTGTGACTTATGCGTGATACCCTGAGTTTGTACGACGAATCAATTATTTGGCTTCTACTAATGTGTGTAGTTTTTGTTGTGGTTTATGCTCCTTTAAGTTAACTGTTTTTCCCTCGCAAAATCCTGGAGTGAGATTTATTTTCCCTGAGTTGCTACACCTGCCCCTTCTCACGACGTGGATTATTTAATTTCTCATAGCACCACGCAGCAGACTCACAACCATAATCATTCGGACACATACACTGTTTGCAAAACCTTGCAATGGTGTTACATCCAGCTAATCACCCCCTAACAACAGTTAGCACCCGGCACACTCCATCTACTCCTCATGATCACCACCACCGCGGAGAGCCAACACCCGAGCCGCAGCATCGCGACACTCATCGAGGATCATCGCGCACAGGAGCACAGAGAGCCCCAGCACTGTCGCCAGCCCTCCGCATATCAGGATCACAAACCAGTCCGGCATCGCCTCCGCCATTAGAGCCTCACCCGAGCTTCTATAAGCAGTAATGGAGAAAGAAGGAGGAGGAGAAGTGAGGCCAGGTGTGAGGAAGAAGAGAAGGACACCTCGACCGTTTTTATAGCTCGAGCTCGGTGTACGGTGGGCGAAGTCCACCAACGCCGCTCGTCGCCAATCGCCGGTGTTCGGAGTCGAATCCGCGAGCAGTGCCGATAGCGCGCTGGCCCGCGAGATGAGTGCACACTGCACCGGCAGCTAGCACGCCGCGCACTACCATGGTCCGGCCTAGATGCCCTACGCGCTAGGCATCGCCGGTGGAGAAAGCGCGAGAAAGCGCGTGGGAGAGAGGAGGAAGAGAAAGAGCCAGAGGGAGAAGAAGAGACTGACAGTGGACCCCGGGTCCACCTGTCAGCCAGAGGGAGCACTATGCTCTCGGGTACGACCAGCGTATATTTAAATTTAGGAGTTATTCTAAATTTATATCCAGCGTAGAAGCTCATGATTTTGTCCCGAACCGTAGACTCTTCCACACAGCCCCAGTTTTCACACTGTGGTTTTTCACCACTTATTGCCCTCTCACTGTAGCCACATTGTTATTGCGTATAGTCTTTCTTAACACAGCTTTTAACAAATCTCGAGGACGAGATTTTTCTTAAGGGGGATAGTATTGTGACACCCCAAAAATTTGGCCCTGTTTTAATGAATTAATTTTTTTTCCAGAAATTAAAACTTTGGATATCTGAGCTCCATTTTGATTTTTTTAAATCATTTCCTTCCCTGTTATGATGAGTTTTTCCCAAAGAGAAAACTTTTCAAATATGTTATTGGACTTGTTTAACCTCTCAAGAAAAACTTTCCTTTTATCAGTATAACTAATTAACTAATTTAATTGCTTGATCTTTATTTTCTTGAAGAATGGATTTTCAAGGTTAAATGGCCATATTTGAACTACAACCATTTGATAGATTCACTTAAAATTCCCACAAAAATTTGGAGATGTCATGTGATGTTTTTACATCACTTTTATGCAAAAATATATTTCATTCATGAAATATTTTGAGCCCTACACTCAATTTTTCTTCTCTAGTCCAGAGTGCAATTTTGCACTACAACTCCTTTAAATAATTCTTTCTAGCCTCCACCAAAATTATGGGATGATGGTAATGGCCTAAGATTCCACATTATGCAAAAACCTCGTGCTGTTCTTTGAAAAATTTGAGTGAATCAACCTCATTTTCATTCTGGACCAACTTGATGGTTTGTACAACAACCATATTTTTGCTTGCTCTTTAACCCTTGATTTTTTCTCCTATTTGTAGTCCTCCATGTTAAACCCTTAAGTCCAGGAGCATGCACCTTTTGGATCATTTTTGGTTCATGAAATAATGTCATTTATTTCCTGTCCAGAATTGTAGTTTTGCAAAACTTGCACTAACAAGTTGCTGCATTTGACCAACTAACCTCACCACCCTCTTGTACATCTGAAGAGACCCCAATCTGGAAGTTTTGGCCACCCCAAGAGTTGCCTAGGTGCATGTGGCATTCTATCGAGCACCCTGTAGGCATGACCAACTTTGACATGAGTTTTGGCATTTCACTGTGAGCTTGCACCTATGATCAAACTAGCATGTCCACTAGACTCCCAGTTGCTCCTAACCTCGATCTGGTAAACCCCGACCTCACCTGCGACCTGTAGCATGCCGCGGCATTGTGTCGAACATCTCCCGTGCGTGCACTGGACGCGCCCAGAGCGCGCGTATTGCACGACCCGTGCGCCGAGCCGACACGCTGGCCCCACGGTTTTGGCTCGCTCCGCGGCATGACGCCACGCGCTCCCCTTCTCACAGCTACGCGCCAAGCCGCCCCTCACCGCGCCCGGCAGGCCAAGCGCTAGCCGCCGCCGCCGCCCGACAGCCTCTGCCCACGTCGGCGCCGCCGAACCTTCCTCCGCTCGCCACCTGGCCCCTGGAACAGCGCGTGCTCATCCGCGAGTGTGTCCACTAGCGCTCGTCGCCGCCACGTCGCCCTGGCTACAGAGAGGCGGTTCGCCGGAGGGCTTATCCACGGCCGCCGCGGAACCGACCTCGACGAGCTATAAAAAAGAGGACCCCGAACCCATTCAAGCACACAGGCAATCTTAGAATGCTCCCCTAGTTCTCCCGTGGCAGACAATCGACCCGGGGAGGCCTCCTTCCTCATCTCCGGCAACTCCTGCCGCCGCCACTGCCCCGGCCAATTCGGCACCACCAGGACCTCCCACTCTCCGTTCTCTCCACCAAGAGCTTCCTCATCTTCCCGTGAACCATTCCCACTACTCGATGTTGATCAGGAATCACCATAACCCCAATCACACTCTGCTCCCGAAGCTCTCCGTCCGCCGCGAAGCTCACCGCCGACGACCCCGTCCACCCCCGAGACCGTAACACCCACCGGCGGGACCGCCTCGACCCCCTGAGCCCGTGGATGGCTTCGGTTTCTCGAACAAAGCCGCCAATCGCCAGCGGCGATCGCCGGAGTTCCGCCTCCGCTCGGGACAGAGAAAGAGGAGGGATAGACTGGTCAAACCTGACCAGTGGGCCCTCTGGACCCACTGTCAGCGACCGCGTGCCTGTCCACGTGGGATTAAGTGAAGGCGTAATTCCCCCAGTACTTTTCCCCCGCTCCGAAAGCGTATTTCCCTCTGAAACGTTTTCTTTTCTGTTTTATTTTAAATAACAGATTTTGACCACAACTTTGACTGGTTATAACTTTTTAAATACAATTCCAAATGAAATGATTCTTTTTCCTACCTCTCTCAAATTTCACCTAGTTTATTTTAAGATTTATTTGAAAAAATTTCAGAACAACTTTTGGTGCTGTTTTTATTTTGTGTGTTAATTCTTTTATATTGCTAAAATAGGATTTTTGAAGAGAGGAGAAATGTTTCAAGTTTTGGAGTGCACCCTGCCTTTCCACACATTGAAGGCAAGCATTCTGAACCCCGGCATAATATTTTTTGTGTGTTCGATGACACGTTCATAACATCACCTCACTTTGGAGAAACTTGTTATTTCATGTGATATGATCATATGCATGGGTGCATGTTATTGATTTCCATGCTGTTGGAAATGGACACACTTGTGATTATAATCACCCTCATGTGCCTTGCATGCATACCGGCAGGAACCCGGGAAAAACCTCTGCCTTGGGTAGGCATGAGTTTGTCGCTGGTCTCCGTCAGGACGGTTATGTCTGGTATGGCATGGCAAGGTGATATGAGCGGTGACTCTGTTGGTTGAAATATATTCGTTATACTAACCATGCAGGGAATACTTAAACCTCCTGAGTCGACCGTAGATCGAGTCTTGTGCCAGTAACCCCCATACTTGTTTCGTACTACCACTCGTCTCTACAGCAAGTAGAGTACGGTTCAGTAAGTTGTCAACCTCTTTCTAGCACACACCGTACAGAGAGGCCATGGTGGAAGATACCGGTTGTAGCTGGTAGGCAGGCCACCTGGTCCGGGGGCATGGGTGTTTCTGGTTGGGACCGAGAGGGGAGGCCACCCCTTAGAGCGCGCGATATAAATTTGATCCCATGCTACGCGAGGTTGTAGCCTCCCCACTTAGAGTTTGCTTAACAGGTGTCGTGGGTGATTCCAGACACGTGTGAGATAAGCTGGTGTGTGCAAGTTAGGTGTGTTTTCAACAAAAAGACCGTAGACGGAATTAGTCCCGATGGACTAAAGAAATCCGTTACTCGTGGGTAAAGAGTACACCCTCTGCAGAGATTAAACCTATTCGAATAGCCGTGTCCATGGTTAAGGATTACAGTCTGGGATGGGTCAAGTGTCGGTCTTAGTGTCGGTCTTTGGAGGTGAAACTGTTAACCAGAAATGGAATTACTACTTGTGACTTGTGATAACTATGATTATTATTATTGTTGACTAACCCGTGATATTATTGTTATTATCGAGTATCTCTGGGATGGTTCTACCTCCGGGATATTCACTATGATTGTTTATTTTAAAGCCCTTTGTGTGGTGTCGCTCAGACGCCCGACTATGGCATTTCTTTTAAAGCCCTTTATGTGGTGTCGCTCAGACGCCCGACTGTGGCATTTCTTTTAAAGCCCTTTATGTGGTGTCGCTCAGACGCCCGACTGTGGCATTTCTTTTAAAGCCCTTTATGTGGTGTCGCTCAGACGCCCGACTGTGGCATTTCTTTTAAAGCCCTTTATGTGGTGTCGCTAAGACGCCTGAATGTGGCATTGCTTGTTATTTGTTTCATAAATTTTAATACTACCATGTTATTGCATTTTTATAAATAACTTGCTTGCACGCATCAGAGTTTCATTTATCTTTTGTGACTGACGTCATGAGCATAAAATATTTTTAGCACATCATTGTTATATTATACCTGTGTTCATAATGTTTGCGAGTACATTCAAAGTACTCACTGGCTTGTCCCTGGCTATTGTCTTGGCCAGATTTTCTTGCACGGAGAGGAGCGACGCGATGCCAGCCCCGGAACCCACACAATGGAGATAGCAGCCTCGTGAAGATAGGAGTTAACCTGGTCAGATGTTCCTGTGGGAATTGGAGTCCCATAGACACTGAAGATCCACAAACCGCTTCCGCCATCAACCACTAGAAACCATTTGTTGTACTCACAGGCCAGAATGGTCTTGTACTACATATGTTGTATTCTGCTTGGAATTTCTGTATCAAGTTGGAGCCTCATCAGCTAACAGTAATCCTGGGGCTGATGAGCACGACGGTCTTTTTTGGAAATTTATTACCCGGAAAACCGGTCGTGACAGACGCCACCCGTCATGGCCGCACGGGGCCGGGATCGGTCGCCGATCTGGTGAAGATTCTGTCCGGCTTGTACAAGGGGGAGGAGGAGGACTTCCTCTGCACGAATCCGTTGAATGGATTCTCCATGAATAACCCTCGGAGCTGGGTAAGTGGACGCTTATATATCTGATCCGTGCTTTCAAAGATAAGTGTCTTACTTTATGATTTCGACGCAGGAACTACGCCGGGATGTGGAGGGCATAGAAAGCCCAGCTCCACAACCCGAGGATCCGGAAAGATCCCTTGATCCGGCCTCCAAAGAGGATCCGGTCATAAAGGTGGATTTGATTGACGTGGTGTTCCACCAGCTCAGCATAGACAATGCTTTAGTCGCCATTACGGCTGACTACCCCGGCTTATATCCGGCTTCCCAGGTGAGTATGACCAAAGTCCTGACACTGTTACTTTTTTAGTGTTTATTCCTGACCACCGTGTACCAATGGCGCTTCACAGGAGGTGCCTTCACAGCGGGAAGCCGAGCCCGCTGCGGCTAACCAAACGAGGTCAGTGCGGCCTAGCAGGCGAAAGAGGAGTGCGGCGTGAATCGAAACGTTGCCGCAAAGGTATGGTGCACCTTTGTCTTTTAAGGGAAAGACTCCTGGGAGGCATATTAATGCTCATGATTCTTCCAGGAGAAAGATCGCTCGCCGGACTGAGTCCGGAGAAGGTGCGCACCAAGCCTCCACCAGCCAAGCTCCAACGCCTCGTCCGGAGGGGGAGGCGAGCGCAAGGCGCGAGCCGGATGCTCCTCCAACGGAGGATGCCGAAAGGTTGTCCACCACCAGGTCTGGGGTGGAGAGTGCCATGAATCACAGGCGCCGTCAGACAGTTCTTCGTGATGTGTGTTTCTCCCCTGAGGCGTTAAATGCCTTTAATGTGGGAGACGCGCACCTCCGTGCTGCTCAAGATGGTTTAACCAGAGCCACGGAGCAGTATGTAAAGGACATATGGGTGAGGAATTTTAATAGGTATATATGCCAGTAGCCCCCGAGACTTAAAATAGTTAAACTAATTGATTTAAGGATCATTTGTTATGCAGGATCTTACTGAGAATAATACTCACCTGTCTCAGGAGCTTCAAGAATGCAATGCCCAACTTGACGCCGCACTAGCCGCTGCCGGGGGAGCCACGGAGACCCCCTCTGGTAATTCATATTTTGGAAAAAGAAGTAGTTTATGAAGTGCAGCGTGTGTGTATAGTATGACAATAATATTGCAGAGGGTGCCGGACTAGATCCGGACAAGCAACAGCTGGTGCGCCAGTTGAAGGCCGGCGAGAGGGTGCTTATGAGGGTGCAGCAGGATAGGAACAAACTCCATGATGCCAACACCCAGCTGGGCGAAGAACTAAAAGGTGTTCGGGTCCAGCTGTCTAACTCCGTAAAGGAGAATCGGCGGCTTCGTCGCGGCATTTATAGTAAGTGCTTGAGCAAACTCTTTTGAAAAGAAGAGTTCGGCGAGGAAGTCGATTGACAAAAATGTGTCTGAAGGTGTGCTCACGGGTCGTCCGGCGGAGGAGATGCCTAGTTCCACGGGATACCCTCTTCCCGAGCTGCTTCAACTACACGAACGTGTTCGGCAAGCGATGAGCAGCGTCGTCCAGGCTTTATGGCCTTCTGTCTCCCTACCTGAGGTCCTTGGAGGGCTTGCCGAGAAGCTTCAGGGAGTACGGCGACGTCTCCGTCTATGGAAGATATCGGCCTGCCGTCAAGGCGCCAGGGAGGCCTGGGCCATGGTGAAGACGCGGTACCCGAAGGCTGACCCAAACCACATGGCCGAGGTCGGACCTGCGGGGCCCGATGGGAAGGAGATCCCTATGATCGTGATGTACGGCCAAGTAGAGTTGGCCGCGAAATATTCCCAACAGGACTGTAAATTAGACAGCCTGTTAGATGGGATTGAAGAGGAGTACAATCAGTCAGCTTGACGATGTAATTTTAAAATGACATGTAAAATGCCTTCTAGCCGGATTGTAGATCGTTTGTCTTTGCGGACCTTTTCGCTTCGACCTCGGGACCCGACAATCCGGAGTGTGTCCGAATACCCTTACGGTTATAAAAGAACCGGGGCATGCATGGAGACAATGCGTCGGGGTCATAATTGCTTTATCAGACAAGTGCCCAACTAGCTATGTTATATTACATGGTTAGTAAGAAACATCTTCCAGGGAGAATAGTTCCGTTAGGGGTTCCGTTCCCTGGGAGGCATGCCCTAAAGTGCATGTCCGGACTGCAAAAATAGCAGAAAAAGCATCTGGGGGCGGATAAATAAGTAAGTAATAAATCATCTTTGAGGTCACCGACCGAATATTCCCTTAAGAATGCTAGCCTTCGGCTTCACCCAGTCTGAGGTACACATCCGGCTGACCCGACAGTAACAATTGCAGAGGTGCTCCCTTTACCTCCTAGCCGAACAATCAGGAACGTAGGGGTAAGCACAGGAGCCAGGCAACCCGGCTTGGCCAAAACTTAAGTCATATCGATGCATATAATGGTGATCAAAAGGCACCTGCGGAAGTGTGACACATGTGTTGGGCATGAAGCCCATATAAATAAGCTTCTGTTAAAGAAGCCCCCAGGTATAACGAGTGCGAGTAGCACATCGAGTGAGTGCGAACAAAGCGCAGATCAGCCCTAAAGAGGTTTGTACTTAAAGAGGGAGGAAGAGGGAGGGAAAACAAAGACAGTGAAAAAATATGAAAGGTGGACGGAAGAGGGAGACGAACCCTGAGTCCGGCGCTAGGCGTAAAATCTCCGGAGACGGGCTGCGTTCCATGGGTTCGGCTCGAGTCTGTTGTCAGATGCTTTGCATAGACGGTATGCACCGCCGGTAAGGACTTGGTCGATGATGAAGGGACCTTCCCATTTGAGCTTAAGTTTGTCCTTTTTCTTGTCCGGCAGGCGTAGAACTAGCTCGCCAACATTGTAAGTTTTGGCCCGTACTTCTCTGCTTTGATATCTTCGAGCCTGCCTCTGATAGAGTGCGGAACAGGATTTTGCCACATCGCGCTCCTCCTCTAAAGCGTCCAAACTGTCCTGCCAATCCAACTCGGCTTCTCTTTCCTCGTACATGCGCACGCCAGGTGAGTCATGAATTATATCGCAGGGCAAAACTGCCTCAGCGCCGTATACCATAAAAAATGGTGTGAATCCTGTTGTGCGGTTTGGCGTGGTCCGCAGCCCCCAGAGTACGGAGTCGAGCTCCTCTACCCAGTGCGTGTTAGATTCCGTGAGGGACCGCACTAATCCGGGTTTGATGCCGCTCATTATTAGACCATTTGCTCGTTCCACTTGACCGTTAGTTTGAGGGTGGTATACTGAAGCGTAGTCGAGCTTGATGCCCATGTTTTTGCACCAGAGTTTAACCTCGTCGGCCGTGAAATTCGTGCCGTTATCAGTGATGATGCTGTGGGGGACGCCGAAACGGTGTACTACCCCGGATATAAAGTCTATCACAGGTCCGGATTCTGCCGTTTTAACCGGCTTGGCCTCTATCCATTTGGTGAATTTGTCCAGCATGACCAATAAGTATTTGTGCTTGTGGGTTCCCCCTTTAAGGGGTCCAACCATGTCAAGCCCCCAGACCGCGAACGACCAAGTGATGGGTATAGTTTTGAGGGTGGTGGGTGGCATGTGGCTCTGATTAGCAAAGAGCTGGCAACCGACGCATCGTTGGACTAAGTCCTGAGCGTCTGCTCGGGCGGTCGGCCAATGAAATCCTGTACGGAAGGCCTTGCCTACAAGGGCCCGGGCGGACGCGTGGTGCCCGCCGAGTCCGGCGTGAATTTCAGCCAGGAGATTTCGCCTTTCCTCTTCGGAGATACACCTTTGAAGGACTCCAGTTGTGCTTTTCTTATAGAGTTCTCCCTCATGGACCTTGTAGGCTTTAGATCGCCGGACTATGCAGTGGGCCTCATTTTGGTCTTCGGGCAGTTCCTGCCTGATTAAGTAGGCTAGGAATGGTTTCGTCCACGGGGCAATGATTGCCATTATTTTGTGGGCTGAATCTGTTATTTCATTGGCTGAGCCACCGATTGTGTCAGAATGTTCTGTGTTAGGCGATGCAGTTGGTTCCGGATTGTTATTTCCGGACTCCTCTTCCCATAATATGGATGGCTTAAAGAGCTGCTCCAGGAAGATGTTTGGGGGGACGGCATCGCGTTTTGCGTCGATGCGTGCCAACACGTCTGCTGCTTGGTTATTATCCCGGGCTACATGGTG
The DNA here is from genome assembly GCF_002162155.2 of Triticum dicoccoides. Taxonomy (NCBI): domain Eukaryota; kingdom Viridiplantae; phylum Streptophyta; class Magnoliopsida; order Poales; family Poaceae; genus Triticum; species Triticum dicoccoides. The sequence continues at coordinate 104,478,327 of NC_041385.1, forward strand.
GAATTCGAGTCCTTCGAACCGGGCTGACATTTTTAGGACGGTGTTACGGTAGGCTGCCATTTTCAGATCCTTGGCGTCAAAGTCTCCATTTATTTTGTGCGTTTGAATCCCCGCGCACCTCTAGGCGTTGAATACCCATGGAGATTGCCATCCGGAGGCCATGTAGAAGGGCCTCGTATTCGGCTGCATTGTTGGAGTCCGTGTACATTATTTGAAGCACGTATTGGACTGTGTCTCCGGTTGGGGACATCAAGACGACGCCAGTCCCCAAGCCAGCCAACATTTTGGAGCCGTCGAAATGCATGATCCAATTGGAGTATGCGTCGTACTCTTTAGGGACTTCGGCTTTGGTCCATTCGGCGATGAAGTCAGCCAGAACTTGCGACTTGATAGCTCGCCATGGTTTGTAGGTTATATCAAATGGTAAGAGCTCAATGGCCCATTTTGCAATCCTACCCATTGCATCGCGATTGTTTATAATGTTGTTGAGAGGTACTTCGGAGGCCACCGTTATGGAACACTCTTGAAAGTAGTGTCGCAGCTTTTGGGATGCCATGAACACCGTGTATGCTATCTTTTGATAGTATGGGTACCGGGACTTGCATGGGGTTAAGACAGTGGATACGTAGTACACTGGTTTTTGAAGAGGGAATTTGTGCCCTTCTGTTTCTCGTTCGACGACGAGTACCGCGCTGACAACTTGATGTGTTGCTGCGATATATAGTAACATTGGTTCGCCCAGGTTGGGCGCAGCCAGGACCGGATTTGTTGCCGATACGACTTTAATTTCTTCGAGTCCAGCCGTGGCAGCATCCGTCCATTCGAAATGTTCGGTGCGCCGGAGGAGGCGATAGAGGGGCAATGCCTTTTCTCCCAAACGGGAGATGAAGCGGCTTAGAGCCGCCACGCATCCGGTTAGTTTTTGTATTTGCTTGAGGTCTTTTGGGATATCCAATTGTGACAGAGCTCGGATCTTGGCTGGGTTTGCTTCAATCCCTCTACCGGATACAATGAAGCCCAAGAGCTTTCCGGCTGGCACGCCGAAAACACATTTTTCCGGGTTGAGCTTGATGTCATATGCTCGGAGGTTGTCGAATGTCACCCTCAAGTCATCTACTAGAGTTTCGACGTGTTTGGTCTTGACGACCAAATCGTCTATGTATGCCTCTACTGTTTTGCCTATCTGGGTGGCCAGACATGTCTGAATCATGCGCTGATATGTTGCGTCGGCGTTTTTGAGTCCGAAGGGCATTGTGTTGAAGCAGAATGGTCCGTATGGAGTAATAAATGCCGTTGCGGCCTGGTCTTTTTCTGCCATCTTGATTTGATGGTATCCAGAGTATGCGTCGAGGAAGCACAATGAATCGTGCCCTGCGGTAGCATCGATGATTTGGTCGATGCGAGGGAGAGGGAAGGGGTCCTTTAGACAGGCCTTGTTAAGGTCTTTGAAATTGACACAAAGGTGCCAGGATTTGTCCTTTTTTGGTACCATTACCAGGTTGGCTAGCCAGTCCGGATGTTTGATATCTCTGATGAATCCGGCTTCTAAGAGCTTGGCTAGCTCCTCTCCCATTGCCTGTCTTTTGGGTTCGGAAAATCACCGAAGAGCTTGTTTGACTGGCTTGAATCGTTTTAGGATATTTAGGATGTGCTCTGCCAGCCTGCGTGGGATTCCTGGCATGTCTGAAGGGTGCCAGGCAAAAATGTCCCAATTTTCCCGAAGGAATTCTCGTAGTGCGGCTTCTACATCAGGGTTTAATTGTGCCCCAATGGAGGCCGTCTTTGTGGGGTCCGTTGGATGGACCTGTAATTTGACTATTTCGTCTGCTGGTTTAAAAGAGGTGGACTTGGACCTCTTATCGAGTATCACATCGTCCCTATCCACCGTGGAGCGCAGCACAGTTAGTTCCTCTGCCGCTAGGGCTTCAGATAATGCCTCTAGGGCCAGTGCGGCTGTCTTATTTTCGGCGCGGAGTGCTGTATCTGGATCACTGGAGAGAGTGATTATTCCATTGGGTCCGGGCATTTTGTGCTTCATGTACCCATAATGGGGTATAGCTTGGAAGATTGTGAATGCCTCTCGCCCTAACAAGGCGTGATATCCGCTGCCGAATGGGGCCACTTGGAATGTGACCTCTTCGGACCTGTAATTGTCCGGTGAGCCAAACACTACATCTAGCGTGATTTTTCCTATGCGGCGTACTTCTCGACTAGGGATTATTCCCCTGAAGGTTGTGCTGCATCGCTCAATGCGGCTCCAGTCAATTTCCATTTTTTGAAGGGTTTCTTCGTAGATGAGGTTTAATCCGCTGCCGCCATCCATGAGTACCTTGGTAAGACGAAAGTCGTCCACTATCGGACTGAGGACCAATGCGGCTGGTGCTCTAGCTGTTCGGAATTTAGGTTCGTCGCTGGCATTGAAGGTGATAGCCGTGTCGCTCCATGGATCTGCTATTGCTACTTGGTAGACTTCGGCGAGGCTGCGGATTGTTCGTTTCCGCATGTTATTTGATGCGAAAGTCTCAAAGACTGTTAATACCGTACTGGTACTGCTGGGCTGGTTGCCCCGGGCTAAAAAGCCTTTGCCACTTTTGGCCACCTGCCGTAGTATCCAACATGCTCGAAGGCTATGCGTTGGAGTGGCGCCCTCCATGCTGTGGATTTTGCAGGGTCCGTTGAGCCATCCCTCCAGTACGGTTCCATACCCTTTAGGGGGTTTTTGCTTTTTGGTTTTTAACCCAGGTGCTTGAGTATGACGCACTCTTTTATTTCGGACTGGGGTTGTATTCAGGGCCGGATTGTCCCAAAACCTAGTTTCAGTTTTCCGGGCACTCTCCATCGCGCAGTATTTTTGTACAATGGTCGCTAGGTCGGCGAAGCGTGTAACTTCGCGACGACTGATGACGTTTATGATTCCCTTGTCCGTGCAATTGTTGCAGAAAATTGAAATCGCACTTTCTTCACGGCAGTCGTTTATCCTGTTCATAACCAGGAGGAATCTGGCCCAGTAATGATGTACTGTTTCATCGGGCTCTTGCCGTATTTGAGATAGATCGCTTATGTTTGGGTGGGCATGTGGAATTAAGTTCAGAACCCTGCCCGATCTGAGGCTCAAAGGCCAAGAAGCTTCCGGATTTGGAAGCTTGGTTTGTTGGATGCTTTCCAACGGATCTGGTCCGATGCCTGACTTTAGGTTCAGTATTTGATTGGCGTCCGTCCCTCCGCGGGAATCCGGCGTGGAGGGATCGGGAATCCGGACATAGTTGGTTTTCAACATAGAAGAAGAGCCGCCGCATTGTTCCTCTACCACAACAACGTGGTGGGTAGCCTGGGGAGAGTTAATTTCTCTCAGATCGGTTTTAAGCCCAATCTGATCGTAGTCGGTAGCGACTCCCAGGGCGGCGATGCGATCCAAGAGCTCATTTACGGAGGAGAGCTCCATCGGATCTAGATGCTCGGCGAATTCCGAGCTGACGTGAAGATCGCTTTTGATGACCTGAGAGGTCATCGTCAGAGCGGTGGCTGAACAGGTGGTCATAAGAAAACCACCTAGCCAGATAGTTTGGCCGGCGGCCAAGGCTCCCTTGGCGATGGCGCTGTCTTTAAAGACGAGAAAAGGCATCCTTCCTGATCGCGACGGCACAGAGGAACTCTCAATGAAAGCACCAATGTCGGTGTCAAAACCGGCGGATCTTGGGTAGGGGGCCCCGAACTGTGCGTCTAGGCGGATGGTAACAGGAGACAAGGGGCACGATGTTTTACCCAGGTTCGGGCCCTCTTGATGGAGGTAAAACCCTACATCCTGCTCGATTAATATTGATGATGTGTGTTACAAGAGTAGATCTACCACGAGATCAAGGAGGCTAAACCCTAGAAGCTAGCCTATGGTATGATTGTTGTTTGTCCTACGGACTAAAGCCATCCGGTTTATATAGACACCGGAGAGGGCTAGGGTTACACAGAGTCGGTTACAATGGTAGGAGATCTACATATCCGTATCGCCAAGCTTGCCTTCCACGCCAAGGAAAGTCCCATCCGGACACGGGATGAAGTCTTCAATCTTGTATCTTCATAGTCTTGGAGTCCGACCGATGATGATAGTCCGGCTATCCGGACACCCCCTAGTCCAGGACTCCCTCAAGGACCCACTGAACCTGCACATCTTTCACCTCGACGTGCTGGTGATGAAAAACAAATCCAAGAAAGATCTTCGATGGCCGCTTTTGGAGTTACTCAAGAGTGGATTGATTATATTTACAGTTTAACCCAAGATGCACATCTCGTGGCTTCAACTTATCAACTACCACTCTATTTTCTTTCATGACATGACCTAGATGCTGGATGTCCCACGTGTCGGCAAAAGGAGGAAGAACCCGACCAAATCTTCGGTTGTGCTCTCGGATTAGACTAGTTATGCTAACTTAAAAAATTTATTGTGTACTCGCTCCGTCCCAAAATACTTGACTTCCATTTGTCCAAAAATGGATGTGCCTATATACTAAAACATGTCTAGATACATATATATTTTGACAAATACTAGAACGGAGGGAGTAGAATGGATGCAAGTTTTTGTATTGGGAAGAAGAGTACATCCATATATTGATAGAGCATTGGAGTTGGCTGAGGAAACCGACTATCGGCAAACCCCCACCTCGCCCGCCGCGCGATGGCTGAGTTAGAGAAACGATGAGGTTGAAGAGATTGCTCTAGCACAGACTCCAAGAAATTTGGTGTCAGATGGAAGTCATGTTGGTGGTGTGTGTCGTACTCCTGGACGTGAATGCTTGTTCTGGCCCATGCCACCCTACTACTCCTACTACTTACTATATAGCACTACTAGTATCGAGGATTCGAGGTGCTGGTTACGTATGGCTACAGTAAAAACACCCGCACGACGCGCGAAGCATGTGAAGCTAGTACAAATAGTGTATTACTATTGTTGATGATTGCCTCATCCGATAACCTATTGCAATGCACGCACAATTATGTATTCGGAAAATATTTTTGCCTCGTCGCACCACTCACTCACAGAAGCAACTCGAAAGCCATTCGTAAATTTAGTAAGTTTATCACAGGCATATCATTTTATTACATACAACAGGTCATCAACCCACATCGACAATGAGGATACATTATAAATACTAAAGTTTTCACCACACAACAAATAACAAGCAATGAAATGAACTACAACTCAACCATTCCTCGGCGTTGGAAACGCTTGCTTTGAACCACAAGTGATTCTCTGGGACGGGGCATCTATTGTCGATCTCAAGACCAACGCAGGACTGATCATGCAGGCTGAAGCGGCCTACTATATCAGTGCCAGGGTGGGGAACCACCCAAATGTCCGAGGTATAGACACAGTTGCTTCTCATAAATGGTGCTAGTAACGTTGTGTCAACAACAGTTGGATCGCCTTTCACGATAATCGAATAGTTTTGTCCAAGGAAGAGCGAGTTTTCTCCAAGACTATCAATTCTGTACCAGGGAGAAGGTGTTGGCGCTAGCACACCAGTATCCATCCCGAATACCATGCAACAGGTGTTGGAATAGGCCCGGAGAGTGCGACCATGGCAGACTACACCTGCTTCCTTAGCAGTAACATCATCAGTGGGCTGTATACACACGAGAAGAGGTGATCCATCAGAAATAGTTGCCAGGCGCCAACGAGTATATGGGTGCTGCTCGTCCTCATGCTCGTGATCATCACCATCGTCATCTCCCCCTTGGTTATAAAAATTTTCAAGTATAGGTGGTGGAATTTTCACAGGACCTTGGAAACACAAGAAGAAGGTTAGTTAGTAAAGGGAAACTTGCTAACCCGCATGTGTGTGGATGAAACAATTATAATTACGGTGGAAGACAAACGTACCGAAATCATAACGATTCCATGCAAAAACAGTGCCACGAGTGGTGGCAGCAAACACAAGGCCCTCGTATTCAATTGCATCACAGTACTCATCCGTGTACAGAAACTGATTTTTGAGCAATGTCCATCGAGTCAAACCAGCAACGACGGCAACAAGCTTGTCGAAGATAGCAATAACTTAATAGTTGTTGTAATTCCAAGAGCGGGTGGGGACTCGAGAAATTGCTATCTTCCGTAGAAGACAGTCACCATGATTGTATTTGAATGTGCGTACAATACCGGTGTGCTCAACCTCTGGGCAGTCTGCTGAGATTTTTGGAAGTGGAACCCGGTCACGAGTGTACACATTCACAAGTTCCCACTCGCAGTTGGACCCAATGTAAACAACCCAATCTCAATTTGCGCCTGCCCAGGCCTTGACCTCAAGCGATGGCATCTTAACATCATACGTATCATTATCAAGAGGCATCAACTTGCACAGGGCGAGGCCTCCGTCGTGTCGGCGCCGGTCATCAGGGTGACGGCGAAGAAGATAGGGGAGATCAAACCGTTCCTTGACTCTTGGGTTCCTTGTAATGATGTTATTGGTTGAGTCAAGAATGGGCTTGAACGAACCTGCCATGCTAGCCGAGGTGATGACGTCACACTGATCAATGAGTTCCTCCACCACGTCATCTTTCAGATTGGAGCAAGAATAACGGGGTCGTTTCCGTCCTGTTCCCTCCATGAAGAAGACGATCGAACAATGGCAAAAGAAAGCGTGAAGGGCTGAAGGAAAATGGAGGAGGGAGAGGAAGAGCGTGCGATAGCAGTTCCATATCGAGAGGGAAAGTCGAAGCGTCGGTGGACGGTTGCCAGTTTGCCACGGTTCATGAAGGGGCGCCCCGGCCTACATGTCGGTTCGGAAATACTCCTACTACTCGCCGTCGTCTCACTGATATGTTGGAACGGGACCACATGTCAGTGAAATATGGTGTGTAATTTCTCGTGCAAAATGCGATCTGGCCGCGTTGGCCCGAAGTGCCGAGTTAGTTTTTTTTTAAGTTTGCCGCTTTAGTTATCGACCTTTATTTTTTTAACATGTAATCTGAATGGATAGCTCCTGTGGTCATCACACGTGAGAGGATATAGTGATGGTTGATTCGCCCGAGCAACTTTACTGTGGGAATATGGGAGTACCAACGGATTCAAGGAACAGAGAAATGATGGTTGCTTCGTCTGAGCAACTTACTGTGGCGAAGGTGGGGCTCTGTGATTTGACTGCTCACTAGTCATTACTACTGCGGCGCAATGACCGGGGTGAATCTTTCCTTGAAGTTGTGTTGTGCACTCAATATTGCTGCATGGCAGGTGGTGCCAGATGAAGGATGTCCAACATGTCGGTGAAACAAAGTTGAATTGTTTTTGGCATTGCTATCAATCCTTCAGGATTTGTTTATATGTACGCATAATTTTGATGAAATTGTACTGTGATGCTATGAAGGTTTCAACTCTGGTTCCCACAGGAAAAAAAGGTTTCAACTTAGGATTCATGTGTCTTGCCTCGAGATTATCTCGTTACAACATTCCATCAAATACAAATGAAACTACCATGGCTAATGCATATCAATGGTTCGCAGATCAGCGCCAATATTCACATCACAACTGAAGACAAAGTCGTGAGAAGGTGTACAAATAAAGAAAAAAATATAATTGATCGATGTTGTTTGTAGGCATGGCTCCATTTCCTTGGCACAGTGTTCATTGCTTGGCAGCTAGTTTCACCCAGCTCTGTAGCCAAAAAAGAGGTGTATGAAGGACACCACAATCCGATCATTTTGTGCAGCTCCACTAAAATCAGGCGGACCATCCCTGTTTGCAAAGATATCCAGTCAGTGTGATTACAATAATAGTGGAACTAGATGATGAAACATAACACACATAAATAGAAGCCGATCACCTCTACGATCTCTCTTTAGGACTAACTTCTTGTCGGATAAGATTAGGCACGGAGTTGGATGAGGAGGATAGCAAAACCAATCTCCCTTTCCGCAGTCCCACAGAAATGTAAAAATGTTGCCCGTGTGACATTTTGGCGGAACTGCACAAAACACTCTTCAGAAGAGTGATTTGTGCAGTTCACCAAAAGGTCGCAATAGCAATGAGGTGAAAATGGATAGCCCTGTTTGCAAAAGGAGGTCGAAAGGAAACAATTATTGCCCAATAACACGAGTTGAACACACATACACCAACAAAAAAGAAGCATGTTCCATGTAAAAAGGGAAAGATAGCACATGGTGGTTTATCAAAAATGGTTTGAGGACGAGATTGCAAGATGGAAAGTACGCCGGCCGAGATACGGTTTAAGAAAACAACTAAAGAAGATCCTCATGGAGCAACGTGGGAAGATGGGCAGTGGAGCAAGGCCGGAGGAAGCTGTACCTGAGGGTCGTCGGGATGTTACTAGGAGGGCGCCGGCGGCCGGGATCTGCCCATACTGCGGCAGCGAGCACATGGCGAAGGCCCTACCGCGCCGGAGCTTGGTCAGAGAGAACGACGGGTACCGCAGATCGGGACGAGCTGCCTCAACGTCGTCGAACGGAGATACGATGCACATCCTCCCTTTCCGCCGGCGGACGGGATGCGGCCGGATCACTGACCAACACTGAGAGAGAGAGGCCACGGCGGCCTTGTGTGAGATTGTGTGACGAGACTCACGAGAGACAAACCCATTTTTCCATTTTCCCCACGGCAATCGTTTTATATTCTAGGCGTGGTACCCGACCCTCCTTCGAGTAAACAACCGCTACACGCGTCAAATTATCACGTGGGCTGCCTTTTCGTACAGAAACAAACTCCATCGTGTACCCGGGCGGGTGTGGCCGGGAACGAGACGTGAGTACGTGCGTCCTGCATGCACTTCTTCTTTAGGTGCAGGTACGTACGTGGGTGAGTGTGAGAGACATGGTTTGTGCGAAACAGAGGCAATGTGTTGATGATATCTCAATCAGAAAAACATAACATATGTAATGTGTGTGAAACGGAGTCATGGACGTGAGATATCTATAGAATTGAAAACAGGGATGAAGTGTGTGGCTGCGCGATCGATAAAGAGTGCCATCGAATTTGTGTTTGCCCACGTCAAAGATACAAGGCGGCTGGCCTACTGGAATTTGAGAGGGAAGAGGTGCAGTTCTTCTCTGTGGCATGGATACCTACCTACAACGTTCGACTATCGGTGTGTGTGGGGGGGGGTAGAGACCGGTCGACTAGTATATGTCTGGGGAAGGAGAGAGACCTAGCTATGTATTGAGGGAGATCGATCGACATCCATGGATATGTGTAGCAGAGGGATAAGGTTGGGAAAAAGACAAAGGTAGAGCGTCGGAGGGTTGGTGGTGGAGTGGCGTCTCACAAATGGTGGGAGAGGCCTGCTAGACAAACAGAGGGTATGAGTGCAATATCAATAAGAGAGGGCGGGGGATGTCTGTCTGTCTATGCACATGCGTGTGAGAGACGGGTCGGGAGGTATTCAAGGAAGATTAGGGGAGAAGATATGGTTGTGGGAAGCATGCGTAACTACATAGGAAGATCAACCGTCATGTGTCCGAGAAAAGGAGAGACATAACTAGCGAGGTAAGTGTATCGGTGCTTGGTGAAAACGAATTATAGTCGACCTGGATATATGTAGGGAGATCAGTTCATACACACGCCTGCATGTGTTAGAAGCAAATAAGGTCCGGAGAGGCAGACAGGGGGAGAGAGTGTGGCTAGGAGGTGGTGCGAGAGGCCTACCATGTCGAGGGGGAAGGAGTGTGCGAGCATGTAACTAATGAAAAGAGGGGCGGGAATGTGCACCTGCGTGGAATCGTATTGGACATATGGGGGCATGGACGGTGAGAAGAGAAGAGGGGAAGTATATATGTGTTTGTTGTAGGCACACTTGGCTAGAGAGGTATATCGACCGGTGTGTGCCAGAAAGAAGGAGCCGGGGGCCTACACACACCGCTGGTGGACGACCTAAAGAGAAATAATGAACGTGCGTGATGGAGGGGACGCTAAGGGTGTGTAAGGGGGGCGGGCGTGTGCATGCACGATAGAAAGTTAGCGCTAGCTAGCTACAAATAGAAGAGGATCGTGAAGGTGTAAAAGACGAACAAAGATCATAATTCATTATAAAAAGGTGGATACAGATACTTGAAGAAGAGATGATAATGTACAACATTGATTATAATTTGGGCTAATGAGTGGCTTTTGCAACTCAGGTCTAAATACTTGTCATAATGTAGGGGGCGGGGCACTATACTTTGTGTGATAAACACGGTGTACATATGGAACATGGTTTAGATTATGAATATATAGTTAGTACATCAAATGTGCTATTATTTGGAATCAACATCAAGTGTATTCAAAAAATAGAATTCGAGTTCATGTAGTACACATAGTTCATATCTATCTCTATAGTAATCATGTGGTGAGTTATTAAGGTAATACACGAATGATGGTTGAAGTTGGCAACAATCATGATTGTAGATTCTTATTGAAATAGAGAAACGAATTCAAATTTAGTTCGAATTGCAGCGGTAGTATAGACATTTGGAATGCACTAAAATGTTGGTATGAGTAGGTTACATGCATTATACAGCAAAGCGAAAAAAATTAATCGGACATAACATGGATTCATACTCCCTCCTTCCATCTATATAGGGCGTAATGAGATTTTTAAGACCGCCTATGACTATTGACAAGATTAATAGTACATGACATGCACAATGTGAAAATTATATCATTGAAAGAACCTTTCACAGACGAAGTTAACGGTGTGCTCTGTGTAAGTTGCATGGCATATATCGTTGCTCTAATATTTGGTCAAAGTTAGCATCGAAAAACGCATTAGGCCCTATATAGATGGAAGGAGGGAGTAGCTTTGAATAGCATTTGCATAATAAAATGAGGCAAGACTATCTCTTTGTGTGGTGTGAATAGTTTTATTTTTTTTGTTTTCTTTTTGGTTGAGGGAAGTGCGAATTGATTTGGTACGTACAAGTACAATATTACTACACGTTAGGTTAGTTATATCCCGAAAATTCAGATATCGTGCTCCCAAAACTGGCGCCTTCACAACCCACGCCTTGCTATCCCGAAATTACAACGCACGCGAAAACTCCCTCCAGCTGCCAAATCCCGACACGCGAAATCCCCCTTCTAACCCTGAGCCGAAAGGGCCGCTAGTTCAAATCGGTGGGGGGTACTTTTGTAACACACCCTACATTTTGGACAAGCGCGTCCGTAAGTCATGCTTCACCCCCTCCCATCACCCCCTTTTCGCCATTCGAAATCCCAGGCCGCCATAACCTCTCCGCTCCAGCCGCGAAACCCCACCCTCCTTCGTCCACCACGTCACCGCTGCCCAGCCGGAGCCTCTTCCCCGACGACGTCGTCCACCGCAACAGCTTGACGTCCCTCGTCCACCTCCCCGGATGAGGATCCGTCGTCCATCTCGCCGTCCCGCCGGTTCAGACGCCCCGTCCTCCACCTCCAAGGAGCTGCTCCGACGATCGCCTTGTCTATCGCGGCTGCTCCATCCCCACAGCGCTGCCTTAACCTGCTCCACCGGAACCGCAGCATCCTCACCGACTCCTCAGACGAAGCCGATGCCTACTCGGCGCCACCAAAGAGGTTGTACACTCATTGCATCGCACCTTCTCCTTAACTCGACCTCCCGACACCGACGGTGCTCCATCCCGCACCCCCATGGAGCGGCTACCTTGAAGCCGGCGCCGCGGGCGACATATCCATGGCGGCTCTCCCCCAGTGCGAGGCCCCTTCGGCGGTGGCGTCCATACCAGCTGGATCTGCTGCTGCTGCTCCGGCTCTCGCTCGCTCGCTCGCGCTACTGCTGCTTCTCCGGCTCTCGCTCGATCGCTCGCTCGCCCAGCTGCTGCTGCTGCTGCTCTGCTCCGATTAAGCCACACTTCAGTCGACTGAATCGACTTTTGGGTCAGTCGATTTTTAGGGGTTGGGGGGGGGGCTCGCCGGAGTTAAGGAAGAACCACCCGCAGCGGGGACGGGGGCTCGCCAGAGTTAAGGAAGAACCACCCGCAGCGGGGACGGGGGCTCGCCGGAGAGGTACCCCACTATCTATCTTAGGGTTCAGGGTGGGGGGCCTAGAGGGCTGGCCGGGGCGGCGGTGGCGAGTTGTTTCGGTGCGGCGAGGCGGTGCTGGGGCCAGCGGTTCAGCCGGTGGTGGCAGGCAGCTCAGCGATGTGCAGGTTGAAGATGAACTGCAGGCCCTCCCTAAACTACATGTCGAGTGTCTCTCTGCTACCATTGCGTTCAATTTCGACAGTAGCATTCAGATTCCACAGTTAATTTCAGTTTCGACAGTTAAGTTTAGAGTCAACAGTTTTTACCTCATCTGTTGCAATCAGATGGTTTTTGGTGATGTTAATTTTACATCCATTTTTCATCATCTATTGGAGATGCTATTAGAATCCCACTTGAGATTGACGATGTCAGTCTTGTGCTGCTTCAGCCTTGACGTCTTACGGCTCACCGGAGCTGCTCCAACGATAGAACGATCCATCACAACAGAGCAGTGCCCTGGATGCCGTCTACAGATTCCTCAGATCTTCCTCCACACCTCCGACAGCCACCTCTGCCTCAACTGCTTCAGCGACCAACCCAATGATGATGAGGTTGACACGACTACGGCAAAGAGGTGGTACACTTTTTGCGTCACTTATTACTATACATTCACGTCGATCCATTAGGGCTATTTTGGTTCAACAGAAAAACATTGCAATAGGGAATTTTCCAATGGCAGTCTACTATTCAATTATTCATGCATTTTGTTGAAAGGAATGAAGCAAAACATCCACCTGGACCTACTTTTCAAAATCCTATGCATGAAAACAAGACCAAGTGCATTAGTGCCAGAATAACATTCTAACTGTACACGCTTTCATATGGTTTCTCTTTATTTTGGCCATGTTTCTTTGCATTCCTCTGCTCTTCCAATTCTTGTAAACCAAACACCCAAGTTGATAGAAATCCTGTGTTTACAAATGCTCTGTTTACCATGTGCATTTTCCTATCCTATTCTGGTGTTTTTCCTATCCCTGCGTTTTAAGAATCATACAAGCCAAATGAGCCCTTACAGAATTACTTCAGTTACAGGTACGTGTCGAAGGGAACTTTGTGTGGTTTGTCCTGCTCCTGCCGCGACGTCGTCCACCTCACCTGAGCTACTCCATCGAAAGAAGCATCCACCAAACCAGACATCACGACTCCTGACCGTCTTTTGCCGCCTCAGATCTCCTTCCCTGCCGCCGGCACGCACCCCAACGGCATCACCATCATCGACTCAGCAGATGAACCTGAGGAGTACACAGGTCCACAAGAGAGGTCGCACTCTTTTGTTTCTGCTTATGTTATGCATTTCTTAAACTTACCTGCTACTTTATCGTCCTGTTCAGCTCTTGGACTCCCAACTCAGGTCCAAATTCATGTTCAAACTTGAGTTCTAAATTAGTTGTGGGGCACATATCAAGGCAGCAATGAATAGTATGTCTGTCTAATATCTGGTTCACCTAGGGTATGCCTTTGTTGTTCATCTTGGGTGGGAAACAAATAGTAAAGAAATCATCATCTGTCTTTTTATTAATTTAAAGCAATCATCAGCCTGCTATCATTATTTTTGGATCCATCCACTGGTTGTTACCATCACTCTAAATTTCTGCATGCTCTCCTTACATAATCTCACCATATTTTTTCGTATGCATGTCAGATATTGTACACAGTCATGTTGAACATGTAGAGAAAAAGAGAAGAGTTTTGCGCGGCAATACAATGTCATGCAGACATCGCTCCATGGTGGGTTCAATGGCAAACCCTCCCCACCCCTCTCCAGATTGTAATCCAGAGGAAGATATCTGTTCTGAGGCAGATTCAGACGCCGCTGACCACTCCTATTTACCCCCCAAGGTGTTTGCTCTACCTTGGCATGATGATGTTAGTCATATCATGCATATGTTGCCTTGTAGTGCCTACTTTTGACATCATATATGTCATCTGCTTAGTTTAGACATGTTCTGTAATGCCACCTGTTTAGTTTCTATATCATATATGGGAATTATGCAGTCTCATGTCTTTTAGCCAGCCATAATATATGTGAAATGTGCAATGCCATCCTGTTTAACCAGGCATCATATATTTGAATGATATCTTGCCCATCCTTTTCTTCATTACATTTCCATTTGTCAACAATGTTTGTACATTAAACTACTCTTCCTGTGAATCAGCCATTTGGGTGGGAGATGGAAAAATCTGGAGTGAAAACAAGGCCTTCAGAGCAGACAGTGCTACCTGTCGAAGCAAATCTCTTGTTAGGTCCCGATAGCTCCTCAGAAATGGATTCAGAGACAGATGACCAGTCCTATTCCCCTACTGAGGTGTATGCTCTAACTTGGCATAGTTATACTGCTCATATCATGCATACGATGTCTTGCATTGCATAGTTTAGACATCATATACACAATATTCAACACCATGTTCTTAGTTCCGACATCATATCGAATGCCCTCTATTTAGCATATAAATCACATATGTGAATTAAATGATGAGATCCTGATTACTTAGATAACATGTAGGTGAATTATGTCATGCGATCCTGTTTTGTTATTCATCATATCTTTGAATTATGTTATGCTATGCTATCCAGTTTAGATAGACATCATATATGTGAAATTATGTCATGCTTTCCGTTTTAGTTAAACAATATACATGTCAACTATTTCATGCCCTCTTTTTTCCACACTATCTATTGCATCTATCTCTCATACAATGTATGTACATTCAACTATGTTTCCTGTTTATCAGCCATTTGAATTGGAGCGGGTGATGCCAGTATCTAGCGGAATAAAAACACGATCTTCAAATAAAATAGTGCTACCTATTGGTGGAGATAGCACCCTGGTTGTACAAGCACAAGAACCAGCCCTACCTCACATAACCCAAACTCTCGCAGATTGTACCCCTACTGTGATGGACAGAGAACCAGCTTCACCCAATCTAACCCCAACCCCAGCCGATAGTAACCCAGTTCCTGTTGACAGAGCACCATCTCCACCACAGAGCTCCCACACTACAGGAATCAGCTACTTTGCCATCAGCCACGGCGGACGGCAAAGGCACGTATGGCGAACAGCAAAGGTCTTTGCCGTCCGCCGTTGACGGCAAAAGTGGATGGCAACGTATGGGACGGCAAAGAGCTACATTGCCGTCCGCTTCGGGCGGCTGACGGAAAGGGTCCTTTGCCATCAGCTGCCGACGGCAAAGAATACTGAAGGCAATAATTGCATTGTTACTCCGTTAGGTGGTTAACGGCAAGCCTTTGCCGTCGGCCGCTGACGGCAAACATTGAAAGGCCTTTGCCGTACGCCGCTGTAGGCAAAGTTTTTTTTCTCTTTGCCGTCAGCCACTGTTGGCAAACTGACCAAATAGGTCAGCCTCCCAGGAAGCACATTTGCCTGCCACGTGGCCTCTTTGCCGTCCGCTGCTGATGGCAAAGAGACCTTTGACGGCAAAGAGCCTGCATATTGGCTCTTCTTTTCTGTTTTTTTAAATCCAACAATTTTCACAGCAAATATATATGACATATATAGATATATTTCACAGAGCTATTTAACAGCACATAAGTTTCATCGTACATACATATATAGTTCCATCCACTGATACATAGCAAGTTCCTTCAAGATAGCAAAGTTGCACATACATATTACAATGCAAAGTTTCATCAAGATAGCAAGTTCCATCGTAGCAAGCTAGAAGAATACTAGAAGAGAATGAAATTAAAAACAAGCACTCCATCATAGCAAGCTAGCTTCCGAGAAGTGAATGAAATCTGCAAAATGGAAAATAAGAAAGTTAGGAAAAGGTGACTAGAAGAAGAAGACTAGAAGAAGAAGCACGCCATCATTTGTGAGGTAACTTAGGTGAAATGGATCGTTTATGAGCTAACTTAGGTAAAATGCATCATTTTAGAGCTAATGTAGGTAAAATGGATCGTTTATGAGCTAACTAAGCTAATTATGCCGTTTTTTACATAAGTAAGGTAAGTACATGTCATTATTGAGAAAACCTAGTTAACTAAGCATATTATAACTAACTTAGGTCATTTTGGAGGAAACAAAGCTAAGTATAGATCATTTTAGAGCTAACTTAGGTAAAATGGCTGGTTTTGGAGGTCAATAAGCTTATTAAGTCATTTTGCAAGAAAATAAGCTACGTCTAGGTCATTAAGGTAAGCATATTGGATGAAATAAAGCTAAGTCTAGGTCTTTATGCATTTGTTAAGCAACAAACTAGAGAAACTTACCTTGATCATGGAGGTGTGGGAGCGGGCTGGCTCAGGCCAGTAGCTGGAGAAGGATCGTGTGATGCTTGTGTGGAGTAACGCTGCACCAAAGATCATTTCCAATGTTTCGTTAGCATGATGACACTCAAATGTTAAGACTAGCTAGTAACGTCCATTCAAATTAAACTCACCGTGGTCTCAGGAGCAATATCTGGATCAATGGCTATGGAGCCACGGGACCTCCCGCCACTAGATATCATCACCTGCTCTGGATTGTAGGGGATCTGGCTTGGGTTAAACTCCTCCCCTTTCCTCGCCTTCCCCTTGACTTGCTTGTAAGAGGCAGTGTGGGCCATGGCATACAGGTCGTACCCCTCTAGCACCTTATCCATCTTATTCTAGCATGCCTGAAAGAGAGAAACAAAGTAAATTAGTAATTAAAGGGCTCAAGCTAGCATGATGAATGAATTGCATTAATAATGAAGCAAACCACATTACCCAATTCCACCCGAACTGATATAAGCTGGAGTTACCTTGATGGTGTGGCACACCTTCAATTTGGGCACGTTTGTCCTTGGCCTCAGTCGGCCCCCCTTCCATCTTTCAACACCTGCCATGACAAAGAGTAAACAAAATTAGTACAACATAAAAAAAATACCGACATGAATAATAATATGTATATCACTTAAGTGTATCATCATCAAGTACAACATAAAAAAATTGAATACCTGACACTACTAATAATCTCGATCAGTATCATCAATAAATGCATAATCATCATCATCACTATAATCAATGAAGGGCTCATAGGGTTCAGTGGCATCAACATGTGGAAGGCCACCATTACGTAATCGGTCAAGCATTGAGAGGTCGTCCGCAGCAGTAACCTCTTCTTGTTCCTCCTCTGGGGTGATGTGGGATTCACTTTCGCTGTCTACTTCAATGTTTTGGGGTGAAGTATACCGGTTCTTGAAACGCTTTTTGGAAAGACGTGTCTCTTGGAAGAATTCTTCTTCATATATGTCTGGGTTAATGTGAGGTTCATAATCCTCTTCCTTTGGGGGAGATAGTCTAGCACGTGGCGGCACTTCATAAACGACATCCCAACCTTTCAGATTTGGATTAGTTTGGCAGGCCGAGGGTAGATAGAATACTTGGGTCGCCTGTTGAGCCATAATATAGACATCAAGAACATCTAAATGGGTGCTTTGGTTGATTTCAACTAGCCCTATATGTTCATGAGTCCTTCTAGTCTCCTTCGGCTGAAACCAATAACATTTGGAGACTACCACATTCGGTGGGTTTTCACCATAGAATAGAAGTTCATAAATTGCTTCAACTCTCCCATAATACTCGGTACCTCCTTCGCCGATAGCAGATACACAACAATTTGTAGACTTTCGGTCGGCCATAGATAGCTCTTTGCCATAGGTACGAAAACGATACCAGTTGATGTCGTATTTGTCAAATGAACGAACCTTATAGTCAAAACCATTAGCGACTTGTCTCAATTCGGCGTCCATAGACTCTGAATTAGCCTACAAGTTTAATATGATAGGATTGTTGCATTACGCACAAATTAGCGAATGAAATGAAATTGTCTAATAGAATTTACCGTTTATTTGAACCAAGAGATGAAACCGGGATAGCCGCCTCCTTGCTTTGCGAGAAGCTCATACTCTTCGATGGAATCCTTTTGGATCACCGCTCCATACGAGAATAGGGCGATGTATCGACTGTATGAAATATCCAGGAATAAGAGCAGTTCAAAGAAAATAGAAGTTGCGAAACAATGTACTAAGAACTTACTCGATGTACGGCTGCACTTCTATCAGGTTGTTGAAGATATACAACGAAATGGTCCGCCATTCTTCGTTATCCAAAGATACTGGATTTGAAACACTGGCTGGTGCGAGATTTCCTTTGAATAGGCTGAGGTTGGATCCACCCTTTTTAGGCTCGTCAGCATTGTACCGAGGCTTCGAATTATGCAAATGACGATTTTTGGTTTCGTAGTGTGCTGTCACGAAGTTTGCCGCCTCCTCAGTGATGAATGCCTCAGCCATAGACGCTTCAATTCTATGTTTATTTTTACATTTTTCTCGAAGCATCTTCTGCATCCTCTCAGTTGGGTAGCACCAACGATTTTGCACGGGCCCCCCCAATCTTGCCTCGGTCGGGAGATGCAAAATCAAATGCTGCATTGGATTAAAGAAGCCCGGTGGAAAGATCTTCTCTAACTTGCAGATCAACTCTGGCGCCAACTCTTCCATTTCTTCTAGCACGCCAGGCGATAGTTCTTTCGCACAAAGAACACGGAAGAAATAGCTGAGTTCTGCCAGTATTAGCCATTCATCCTCAGGGATGAAGCCACGCAACATCACCGGCATTACCCGCTCAATCCATATGTGCCAATCATGACTCTTGAGACCAAATATCTTCAATTTATCAAGACTCTCTCCCCTCTTTAGATTCGCTGCATACCCATCGGGGAACATCAACTGCATTTTCACCCACAAGATAATTTCCCTCATAGCTGGCCTTCCAAGATTGAACCATGCCTTTGGCTTCGTCCAGTTCTGCTTTCCTTTCGGTTCTTTCATGTTTTGTAACAGCCTATCACATAGCGCCTCCAGATCGACTCTAGCCTTAGTATTATCCTTTGACTTCCCATCTATGCCGAACAATGTACCAAAAAGTGCCTCAGCGATATTCTTCTCAGTGTGCATCACGTCGATGTTGTGTGGGTAAAGGAGGTCTTTGAAGTAAGGCAGATCCCATAAGCATGTTTTGTGAGTCCATGCGTGCTCAGAATTATACCCCTTGAAGTACCCTGGACGCTCTGGATCTGGCTCGAGAGCGTTTAACTGATCCAGGGTCTGTTGGCCTGTCAACGCAGGTGGTGCAGAGTTTTTTACAACTCTACCTCTGATGAAGTTCTTCTTGTCTTTCCTGAACTTATGGCGAGGATCCAGGAACTATCTATGCATGTCGAAGCAAGAAAACTTGTGACCGGCCTGAAGCCAACGAAACTCAAGAGCTCCCTTGCATGTGGGGCACGGGAACCTTCCATGCACACACCAGCCAACGAATAGCGCATACGCCGGCAAGTCATGCGTCGAGTACATGTACCAGACACGCATTATAAAGTTTCGTTTGCTATATGTGTCGTATGTCTTGAACCCATTATCCCAGGCTTCTTGCAATTCGTCCTTAAGCGGCTGCATGTACACATTCATATTTTTCCCCGGATAGTTGGGCCCTGGAATTATCAATGTCAGGAAAATGTTCTTTCTTTGCATAATCTGTCCGGGGGGGAGATTGAGTGGAAAGACAAATATGGGCCAACAACTGTATTGGGCTGCCGTCATACCAAGCACACTGAACCCATCGGTGCTGATGCCGACTCAAGGATGCCTCGGATCTGCCGCTTTGTCAGCATGTAATTCATCAAACTTTTTCCACGCAACACCATCCGATGTGTGTGCCATCATCAGATTACCATCTGCATCTAGTTCGATTCTTTTGCCTGTTTTGTGCCATGTCATCTGTCTGGCCGTCTCTTCGACCATGAAAAGACGTTGAAGTCTTGGTATGATTGGCATATACCGAAGAACACTAACAGGGATTTTGGTTTGTGTCTTCTCACCCATACCGTTGTCTACCACAATATACCTGGAACACTTGCAAATGGGACAATAGTTCAAGTCCGCATAGTCAAGCCTAAATAAGGCACATCCTTTCTCACATGCATGTATCTTCTCATAGGGCATCTTCAGTGCACGGAGGATTTTGTCCGACTGGTACAGGTTTGCAGGCATTACATGGCCTTTGGGTAGAAAGCGTCCAAATACTGCCATAATTGCGTCATAGCATTCTCTGCCCAAGTTGAACTAAGCCTTCAAAGCCATTACTTGTGAGATGGCATCCAACTAACAAAGCTCAGTGTGCTCGTGGAGCGGACGTTTTGAAGACTCCAACATTTCATTGAAGGCCTTTGCAGATTCCTCCATCTTCTCGTCCGAATCCCGAGCATCATCATAGTCTTGCACCAAGTTTTCCATCCCGGTACCATGCTCGTCGGTGCGACGATGATCCACCTCAGCTCGGTCACGTTGGGCAGACTCACCATGAAATGTCCACACCGTATAATCGGGCGTAAAACCATTCTTCTGCATGTGTTTACCCATTTTAGCCTCTGTCCTCTTTTCCCAATTGCCGCATCGGAAACAGGGGCACCAAGTTTTCTTCCGGCCATTTGCAAATGCGGCTTGCACAAACCCCTTGGTTTTTGTGAACCATTCAGTGCTCCATTTGTTCTGACCAGTGTGACCGGTATACATCCACGCACGATCACTCATCTTGACTTTCAGAGCTACTGGACACGCAACAATTATATATATAATTCACCATGTATATATTCATCAGTTGATCTACTTTGTCAATTTTATTACGTCCAGGCAACCTACACTCTAATAGGTAATGATAGGTCCTAATCCCACCCGAGTATGTGTAGATTGGGTTCATTTTCCCAAGCTATGCTCCGGATCCGACGCAAAATTTCGGCAGCACGTCCCCGCTGTTCTCCTGGTACACGTCTCTGCAATAAACAGAGAGGATGTGTACCCGGAGAACAACAGGGGAGGCACTGACGAAATTTATGCGTCGGATCCGGAGCAAATCATATGGGAAAACGAACCCAATCTACACATACTCGGGCTGTCCATGGATAGCATTGGACAATTCGAAAGAATCAAGGTTATAAATATGCAAATGCATGCATATTTATAACTAACACGCTTTTGAATGGGAGACACATATTGGTTACGCATACTGATGATTCAAGACACATATATAGCTAGCTACCAAATTTCATGTCATTTGTGCAAATAATTAATGGGGGAGAAGGACATGTCATTTGTGCTCACCCACGAACGAAGGGGCAGAGCTCGTCAAACGCACAGCGAGGTCGTCGAACACCAAACCTCGCAGCGATGAAACAACTGCACATTTAAATCTACCCGATCAACACAACTATATATGATGTTTTTCATAACAAAATCGAAAAATATATGACCTAACTAATAATTCACAAATATATAACCCGACGGCCTCTAGAAGGCCAAAGAGCACCTTTTCGGGAGATTTAGGGGGTCGGGGTGTCATGTCGGTGTCGGGGTGCTGTTTCGGGGTTAGGGTGTCGTGTCGGGGTCGGGGTGTCGGGGTGTGGTGTCGTGGTCTGTGTGTCGGGGTGTGGTGTTGGGGTCGGGGTGTCGGGGTCAGGGT
>NC_041385.1:104500605-104554646 GCF_002162155.2 Triticum dicoccoides
CGTCGGGCGGCGGGGGCGGGGGCGGCGGGGGCGGGGGCGGAGGAGGTCAAGGGAGAGATAAGAGTAAGGGCGGGGGAGGCGGCTCGGCCGTTAGTTAGGTTAGTTAGGGTAGCCTTTGCCGTCCGCCCTCCTTTGTCGTCCGCTTTTGTTCATATTTGCCGTCTGCGGCGGACGGCAAAGCGGGAGGACGTTAAGTTTTTTTAACCAGCTCCTCAGTGGGGCCCCCCTCCCTCTTTGCCGTCTGCTAGCGGACGACAAAGATTCTTTGCCGCCAGCTAGCGGACGGCAAAGAACAGGCTGATGGCAAAGACTTTCTTTTCCATCAGCCAGTTCTTTGCCGTCTGCTTTCGGGTAGCTGATGGCAAAGAGCTTCTTTGCCGTCTGCTAGCTGATGGCAAAGAGCTGGCAGATGGCAAAGTAGCTGATTCCAGTAGTGCCAAACAAGAGCAGTTAGTAAAGCAGCTCTAGTGCCCAAAGGGCCAGTACTATCACGACGAACCCCGGCTCCACCAGTTAGTACGCCTATTCCCGTGGAGGAAGCACAACCAGCCAGTCGTAGTTTAGCATCTATCGCATTTGATGTTGTTAAATCGTATGTGCGTATCTTCCCATCTTGGAAATATTATACTAAAGATGAAGGAAAATGCCAGTTGCAGGTGTTTGTCCAGGAGTTATGTGTAAGTAATGTTATTCATGGCAATTACTTTGCTTCATCCCATACATCCTACCTCCATGATGGTTATAATACAACAAATTTTCCCATTTTTCTCTATAGATAAGGACCAATTTGGAAACTCATGATGAGGTAACATGTGCTAATACCTCTGCTATCTTCAAGAATGCTTGGTGGCAGTATCGGAATTACCTGAAGAAAACGTACTTCACTGGCAAAGAAACTCATCAAATTCCCTTACGTTCTCCTGAGACACATTTACTGGACGATGACTGGGAACGGCTTGTTCTGTACTGGTCCCAAACCAAGAATGTGGTAAGGTCTATGAGCTCATTTTCTATTTTTAAGTATTACATTCTTGCGTCTTACTGTACTCTGTTCATGTAGAACAAGTGCCTAAACCTGAAGAACAACTGTTGTAATTTAAGATTCCATTGCTATCATAGTTCAAAAAAGCGCTAGGCATTAATTGTGCGTTTTGCCACCGCCTTGCACTTTACTAACCAAAGCGCATGCTTATGCGCAGTTATGCACAGATTAAGCGTAGTTATGCGCAATGCGTTTTGCCAACGCCTAGAGCCTAGGCGCGCTTAAGCGCTCGCTTAGGCGCCTTTTTTAACTATGATTGATTTGCTCTTGTATCATTGTATTTACTCATACAAACTTATTTTTAAATTGAAGGATCCGATCGAAACTCCAGTGGCACGGCAGGTATGTTCACGCATGTTTCTTTAACAGGTTTGCTCTTATCAATAGCTCTTTTGATTTCAATTTCAATTGTGTATACAGTTGACTTTCATATCATGCACATTACTAGCATCACAACAGAGCCAATAGTGTTGTTGTACATGTAGACCCGTGGTACCCATCTGAAATCTTGTTGTGCCATGTAGTTTCCCACGCTTTGTATTCTTTCACTGCTGCTTTGTCTTGAACTGATATGATTTGAACCGTGTCTCTATTTTGATTTGGCAAGACAATGCAGTGACCATAGGACATAGACATATGTTTGTTTGATGCTTTTATTATGTACTAGTACTTGCCAATAGAAGACTTGGTAGTTTAATCCTGTCCACCTTACTAATGAACTGGTTTACCAAAATGAGTTTCATATAGTAGTACATGCTAAACTTGTTATGTGTCTACTTGTTTCTTCTTTTAGAATGCTGAGAGAATATTGGGGAAGAGTGCCTTATTAAGCAATGGTAAAGGAAGTAATGCAGATAAGGTTCAGGATAGTGACACATCCTTGTTGGTCTCCAACAAAGTTTATAAAACAGCTAAGGAAGACTATCTTGAAGACAGCGAGACAACCCCAAAGTCCTGTCTTGGTTTAGTGCTCGAGTTACTGGCCACTACCACTTGCACAAGCTATTCAAACTCACTGTCTGAATCAGTTTGGTTTCTTGAGTCTCAACTACAAGCTGAAAGACATCGATCAGCTGTGCTGCGATAAGAAGCGAAAGGACTGCGGAAGTCCCTGGAGCATTCAGATGCATACTTTCTGGTGCAACAACAAGCGTTGGAGGATTTTAGCGCCAAACAGGACAAAGCTAATCAGCTTGCTAAGCTTATTGCCAGCATGGTGGATACCCAGGATAACGTTTCTTGAGCTCTTCTGAAGTTGTTTCAGTTATGCTCTTGTTTTGCTGTCGCGTTTATTTGCACTGGTGGCCAATTTTGACGGCTAAGTGTATGTAATATGCTGCTTTGTTCCCTATATTTGCACTGGTGGCGAACTTTGATGCCTAGTGGATGTAATATGTGTAATAGCGGTAATAGGCTAGCCTTAATTGCTTGCTTATTTATTTCCTTATTGTCTTGTTTAGTTGTTTGCTTTTAGTCACTGCAGTTCTTTTTCTGTGTTTTTCTAGTGGCTACAATAGCCTATTTTTGGTAACTAGGCCAAAATAATCATGGCAACACACGGACTGTTGTAACCATGGGCCTCCTGCAGGCCGTATGATCCATGGGCCTTCGTTCGGCCGTAGGAGCATCGGCCTTCTATACGGGCCGTAGGATCCATCAGCCTTCTATACGGGCCTTAGGGATCAATGGGCCTTCTACGGGCCATAGGGTCCATGGGCCTTCTATGGGCCGTACTATCCATGGGCCTCATACGGGCCGTAGGATCCATGGGCCTTCTATGGAGCGTATCATCATTTCGCCAATCATGGGCTATACTATTCGTGGACCATAATGGGCCATTAATAGGTCGTATTTGATAACTCTATGAAAACAACCCAACGGGTTTTTTTACATGAAAACGGCCCAACGTATTAACGGACCGCAAATGGGCCGACTGTAACGACGGGCTGAATTTGGCCCACAAGCAGAAAATGACAGTAACGGGCCGTATGTAACCGAATGCTGCAAATGAGCCCAAGAATCAATGGGCCCTGAGAAGGCCGAAAGGTAACTTGGGCTGGAAACGGCCCAATGGAATAACGAGCCGTTAATGGGTATAAAGTGATACACTGTTCATTACGGGCCAGTTTCACCACGGGCCGTTAATGGGCCAAGAGTTACACGGGCCGGAAGTTAAAACGGGCTGAATCATATTGGGCAGCCCAGATGACGCTACTGGGCCTAATTCGGATAGGGCGTAATGGGCCCTGGGTTAGCGGGCTGTAAATGGGCTATATGTGAACATGCCGTTAACAGGCTTCCCATGGGCCGACCCGCCACCTTTTGACCAAGTCAAACGGGCCGGCCTTTTCACAGGAATGGGCCTTTGTTGGGCCGTGCCACGTGTCTCCGTATCATAGGCGCCTTCGGTTCAATGAGCGGATGACATCTGTCCCAATGGTGAGCCGACACGTGTTTCCTCCAGCCAATGATGATTTTACACGTGGAAAATCCCCATTGGTTGGGGTTATTAACGGGTTATCGGATACAAAACCCGACCCGATAGCTTAACATCATTCCGTTATGGTGGATGCCACCTGTCGGTCACCCTTGACGAAAGCAGTTCTGTGACGCGGGATTTATCGTCATGGAAGTGGACACTTCCGTGATGATAATTTTGGTAATGTCATGGAACACTTCTACGACAGCACAGGTATGACTATCTTGATTCTGTCATAAATTTGTCATGGATGTACATGCATGACAAAAAACGCGACCTACTGTGACAAACACGTATCATCATGGAAGTGTATTTTTTTTGTAGTGCCCCGAGTGGGAATCATCATGAAGATATGAGAAGACCGACACCGTCAACCCAAAGGATGGAGTACATGAATTTTGTCAGAACCATAGCCTTGCTTTTAAGTGTGTTAGAACCCCGTACCTCTGAGATGATCGATGGATTTGTTGGAAGACCCCCAAACCCTAACCCTTTTCTAGCTAGCCTCTTCGAATCTCGAGGATGAGATTCATTTTAAGTGTGGTAGGTTTGTAACATACCAAAATTCTAAATTTTGGAATGTTATATTAAATAAATAACTATGATTGTTTGTTTGGTTGTTGTGTGAATGACTGAGTGAAATTGAGTGCAATTTGAAACTTTCTGAAAGTTGAATGAGAGGGAATGAAATGACTTTCCCAACCTTTTATCCTTGCATTTTGATCTCAAAGAATTCAAATGCAATTCAAACACAAAACCCTAGAGAGAAGACGATATGACTTCTTCCATTTTAATAAATGAGAAGGGTTTTTAAAAGATTTGAATTCTATATGGAAATATTTCAAATTCTGAAACTTTATGCAACTCAATGATTTTCATGAGAGAAGATAAAAATAACTTCTTCAATTATATGAAATATAAGTTGAAAGTATTTTTGAAACTCCCTTTCAAATTTGGAATTATTTGGATTTTATTCAAATTATTTTTCTCCTAAAAATAAATAAATGGAAATAAGGGTAAAATGATTCCCTTCAATGGAAAATTAGGGGAAAATAATTTTGAAATAATTTTGGTATTTTAAAAATGACTTTTGTTTGGTTTTAATGCAATAGTAGCACTGTTTTCTCTATTTGATTTTTTTGTGGATTTTATTTGATCTTTAAAAATAGTTCATGTTTCAACAAATGTTTTTCTAAATATTTCGATGTATTGTATGCCTATATATAATTCTTATTTTGTGGTCTCTTTTTATTTTTGTTGTTTGTTTAAAAAAATCTAGGCGCCAGCAAGGCCAACTGGCCCAGCGGGCCACCCGACGCGGCCCGCCAGCGAGCCAGGCGGCCTGCCCAGCTGCGCCGTCGCACGATCCCTTTCCCCTCTCTCTTCTCTCTCTGACGTGTGGGGCCCATCATCGCCTTTCTCCTCCCGCGTACAACCGCCGCAGCAGGATCACGTCGCCGCCGCCATATGCCGGATCTCACGGGATCGGGAATCCCTCGCCCAACCCCTCCTCCAAGGCGCCTCCCCTATAAGTACCCCACCTCCTCGACCCGTCCCCCTCCTTTCCCTGCACCCAAAAACCCCGCCCCCTCCTCAATCGCTCGCCGTAACCCGAGCGCCGCCGCACGCCATTGTCGCCCTGCCCCTTCACCCCGACCACCCAGTCGCCGTACGAACCCACCACCGACCCCTCCTCGTTCACCCAGACCTCCCCAACCCCTCGCCCGAGCTCCATACCACCAAAACACCCTCGCCACCGACCACCCGACGCCACCACCGCCCCGACCTCACCGCGGACCTCCTCAGCTCACCTCCAACGACGCCACGACCACTGCCGAGCTCGCCGTCGACTGCCGCACTCTCCCGACGAGTTTCCCGTGCTCTTTGACGACCGGAGCACCGCCCGCGTCCACCACCAAAGTCGGAGCACCTCGCCGGAGCTCTTCCACCACCGCGGAAAGCCCTCGACCGTTTGATCTTCCTTCCACGACGTAGATTAGATCTCGCGTTCCCCTTCGGTTTTTATTTAGTGAACCGTTGGTTTTTTCTGTGTTTATTAGCCGACCGATGCAGTACTGCTAGCTATAGGTCGTCTGCCCGATTGCATGTTTCAGCCACTGCCGTAGGCCAATCCCGAAGCACCACGTGGCCCATGTCCACTCGGTAGGTTTTTAGGTTTTCTGTTTTTGTTTTAGATTTACAGAAATAGTTTCAATTTTAGATTGTTAATAACTTATATCCAAATTGAGTGATTTTTTTTGCATTGTGTCACAAATTCGTTGCAGTTTCTGTTTGTGTACTTAGTTTTCAAATTTGATTAGTTTAAATTTGAATTCGATAAAATTTGTTCGAATTACTAATTTGGTCCTATTTTGAGTTTTACAAAGTATTTTTGATTGATTCTTTTTGCTACTGTTTTGTTATTGTTTTTTCTATCCATTATAATATGGTGATATATTTTTATTTTATTTTAAATTAGGTTTTTAGCAAAACAGTACCGTTTTAGTCTTTTCTTTTTAGTTTTAATTGTTTTTAAACTATTTCTTTTTTTTCACTTTTGACAAATTTAGTTTTGTTTGTGTTAGTCAACAAAAAATTTATTGTATTTTTTTAAAATATTTTATTTAGTTTTGTATGAAAACTTGTTTTGGTCATAGTTAGTGTTTCATAAAAGCTTTTATTCGTTTCCTTTTTACAAATAAAATTTTATGAAAAATACTTTATGTTAACATAGTTGTTTTACTTTTTATTTTCTGTCAATTTATTAATTTAGTGTTTTAATTGTTGTTAAGTTTTTACTTAGAACAAAACTATTTTGTGTTATGTCTTAGAGTTTTCTTTAGTAGTTTTGTTGTGTAGTTCTCCTTTGTTTTATTTGGTGTCCCTTGTTTTTTTGCGTTTTATTTGTTGGTTTTATTATGAGTGTTAGAATTGCTTGCTAGTGTGTTTGCTTATGTAAATGCTATGTTTGACTATATAGATTTTCAACGGAGTGACGATTAGTTCTACCGAGTCCTTTTCTAACAGCGTTATTATCTTCATCAAGTAATACCACACAAGTTCACTTTGACCATGCTTTCATACCTATGTTTTATTGCATTTTGTGGCATCTTTGCAACAACCCTCTAGTAGTGATATTGAATTCTGGTAGTTGAGTAGTATGTACGAGGTAGGAACCCATCACCCTATTACCAAGCCCGAGATGTTATTTATTTTAATGCTATGCTATAGTAGACGGGGTTTGGTATGAGTGCACGAGAGTGGTGTGAAGAAGGAGGACTCTACATCAATGACGACAACTCCATGATGGCATATGCAAGAACTACATCTTCAGACTTCAAGACTCGAGACAAGAATTCAATACACACTACTGGGTGAAGGATGGTTGACGGGCACCCTAGAGAAACCAGTGGATGGCCGGGATGCATGGAGAAGCGCCATGACATCTTGTGGAAAGCTTCACTCAGACTCAAAGAGATGGAAGAATACTTCATGCCCAGAAGCTTACCTATGCAACTGCAAGTCACTATGGGCTCTGGCTTGGTTGACCTTATTGTGAGTCTGGCTGGGACGGTGCTAGTAGATGTAGAACTACGGTAGGATTGGATGAGCACCGGACAGTGGCCAGGGGAACTCTTCGAAAGACCATGTTTCGGTCGTCTTGTTCTCAAACATCATGAAGTGCGAGAACGTAAAGAGAGGGATCGAATCTTGCGGGTAAAGTGTACAAACCTCTGCATAGGGTTAAAACCTAACGATTAGCTGTGCCCCAGTTATGGACAATTTGAGCATCTGGACTTGGATCTATCTCAGAACTCTCAACACCGGATCCAAAACTTAATTGTGGTCAACTTATGATGATTTGGGCTATGAGACATCGGTTGGCGGAACCATGTCATGATAGAAAACTCTGTAGTACAGACCCTGGAGATTTCCTTTGATGTAGGGAAAATAAAAAACAGCTTTTCCATAAACAAAACTCAGATACAGAGCCACAAAGCCATACTGCATATAGTATAGTTTATCATCTGTTTTCTCTTATTGTGATCTTGCCGGTACATTCAATGTACTGACCTACATGGCTGCAACGTATCACGTTGCAGATACTTTCTTCCGACGAGTAAGAGTACGGTATAGGGTTATGGTCTACACTCAACCTGCCGTTGGCGCTGATGGGACTCCACACCTGATTCATTGTTTCCCCTGAGATTTATAAGGTATATATCCATTTTAGGTTATTCATACATGTGATTGCACTTTGATATATACATTGATGTACTATGTATGCGAGTATACTGATCCAGGAATGGCACAGATACACATAGGCTTGACCGTTTGAGGTCGGGTCGCTACATCGACGCCACCCAACAATGATGCAGCAGTCACCGCGCTTATTGATCATTGGAGGCCGGAGACACATAGTTTCCATCTTCGGACCGGGGAGATGACCGTGACGCTCCAGGATATTGCTATGATCACCGGTCTTCCTATCGATGGGAATCCGCTATGTATGAATACCGATTCTGATGGGTGGCATGCGCAGATGCAAGCCCTTATCGGTATGGTTCCTCTAGAGCCTCGGGAACCAGAAGAAGAAGACAAGAAGAAGGAAAGAGTCGCAGCCGGTGCTCCTTTCACGTGGATTACATTGCACTTTGGTACTTGCCCCGAGGAAGGTATTGAGGACACGGTCAAGACCTATGCTCGTGTCTACATGTGGTACGTGATATGCAGGACTATGTTTGCTGATGGCACAGGCAAGAATGCTCCATGGATGTGGCTGAAGGCATTAACCGTCTTCGATAGCGAATGGAGTTGGGGTTCGGCGACACTAGCTTACTTGTATAGACAGGTATGAAGTTGTTTCTTTTTCACTTCATTGCTACATTATCAATGCGATCTTGCTGTTAATTCAACCATGTTCTCTTTTATGTGCAGTTGGACGAAGCCTATTGTTGGCCATCTGGAGGTATTGGTGGTTGTATGCTCACACTTTCCATATGGAGCTGGGAGCGTTTGCCGGTTGGACGACCGAAGACCGTGAAGTATGAGGATTGGGACGACAAAGATGACCCACTATGGCTCCCCACTTGGGCTTACAAGTGGGATGTGTTAAATGAGATGGAAGATGGCTTTCACAAGGTCAATGACATGTTGGACGCTCATTGTTGGAAGTGTGGATATTGAGTTGGAGAGACTATAAGCGATTGATGACCCACAAGTGTAGGGGATCAATCGTAGTCCTTTAGATAAGTATTAGTGTCGAACCCAACAAGGAGCAGAAGGAAACGATAAGCGGTTTTCAGTAAGGTTTTCTCTTCAAGCACTGAAATTGTAGGTGATAGATAGTTTTGTGATAAGATAAATAGTAACGAGTAACAAGTAAATAAAGTGCAGCAAGGTAGCCCAATCCTTTTTGTAGCAAAGGATAAGCCTGGACAATTTCTAATAATGAGGAAGGAGCTCCCGAGGACACATTGGGAATTATCGTCAAGCTAGTTTTCATCACGTTCATAAGATTCGCGTTCGGTACTTTGATAATTTGAGATGTGGGTGGACCTGTACTTGGGTACTGCCCTTACTTGGACAAGCATCCCACTTATGATTAAACCCTATTGCAAGCATCCGGAACTACAAAAGAAGTATTAAGGTAAACCTAACCACAACATTAAACATATGGATCCATATCAGCCCCTAACGAAGCAACGCATAAACTAGGGTTTAAGCTTCTGTCACTCTAGCAACCCATCATCTACTTATTACTTCCCCATGCCTTCCTCTAGGCCCAAATAATGGTGAAGTGTCATGTAGTCGACGTTCACATAACACCACTAGAGGAAAAGACAACATACATCTCATCAAAATATCGAACAAATACCAAATTAACATGACTACCAATAGCAAGACTTCACCCATGTCCTCAGGAACAAACGTAACTACTCACAAAGCATATTCATGTTCATAATCAGAGGAGTAATAACATGCATAAAGGATCTGACCATATGATCTTCCACCAAGTAAACCAATTAGCATCAACTACAAGGAGTAATCAACACTACTAGCAACCCACAGGTACCAATTTGTGGTTTTGATACAAGATTGGATACAAGAGATGAACTAGGGTTTTGAGAGGAGATGGTGCTGGTGAAGATGTTGATGGAGATTGACCCCCTCCCGATGAGAGGATCATTGGTGATGACGTTGGTGATGATTTCCCCCTCCCAGAGGGAAGTGTCCCTGGCAGAACAGCTCCGCCAGAGCCCTAGATTGATTCCGCCAAGGTTCCGCCTCGTGGCGACGGAGTTTCATCCCATAAGCTTGCCCACAATTTTTTCCAGGGTAAAAGTGATGATATGCAGAAGATGGACGCCAGAGGTCCACCAGGGGGCCCAGGAGATAGGGGGCGCGCCCTATGGGGGGGCGCCCCCTGTCTCCTAGACAGGGTGTGGGCCCCCTGGCCTATTTCTTTTGCTCAGAAATTCTTATTAATTCCAAAAGGCTGTTTAATGAAGTTTCATGACTTTTGGAGCTGTGCAGAATAGGTTTCCAACGTTTGCTCCTTTTCCAGCCAGAATTCCAGTTGACGGCATTCCCCCTCTTCATGGTAAACCTTATAAAATAAGAGAGAGTAGCCATAAGCATTGAGATATAATGTGTAATAACAGCCCATAATGCAATAAATATTGATATAAAAGCATGATGCAAAATGGACGTATCAACTCACCCAAGCTTAGACCTCGCTTGTCCTCAAGCGGAAGCCGAAATCGAAAAATATGTCCACATGTTTAGAGATAGAGGTGTCGATAAAAATAAAATACGGACATGAGGGCATCAAGATCATTCTAATAACAGCAACATATATAGATTTTGTCATATTATTTCCTATGCTCAAGTAACAATCAGTTCACAATGTAAAGTATGGTTCAAAAACTTCATTGGGAACTAACAAACTATAATCTCAGTCATTGAAGCAATTGCAATTTATTATAACATCAGAAAGAGTCAACAATAGAGCTTTTCAGCAAGTTCACATACTCAACTATCTCGTAGTCTTCTACAATTGCTAACACTCACGCAATACTTGTGGTTATAGAGTCTCAGCCAGACACTGAGAAAGATAGGGGCTTATTGTGTTGCCTCCCAACATATTCACCTTTAGGTGATGTCAACAATAATAGCCCATGCTAACTTACATCCAATTGGATATATATATCATGATCTTTCAAACACGACGAGCTTGCCAAAGGATAAAATGAAAAAGGGAAAGGTGAGGATAGACCCTTCGCAGAGGGAAGCAGAGGCATGCGCGTTTAGGGTTGATACACGAAATCTTAATGCAAAAGAACGTCACTTTATATAGCCCCTTGTATGTGGACCTTTATTATGCAGTCCGTCGCTTTTATTACTTCCACAACAAGTTCGTACAAAGCTTATTTTCTCTACACTAATAAGTCATACATATTTAGAGAGCAATTTTTATTGCTTGCACCGATGACAACTTACTTGAAGGATCTTACTCAATCCATAGGTAGGTATGGTGGACTCTCATGGCAAAACTAGGTTTAAGGATATTCGTAAGCACAAGTAGTATCTCTACTTGGTGCAAGGAATTTGGCTAGCATGAGGGGGAAAGGCAAGCTCAACATGTTTGGAAGGTCAATGAAAATATACTTTAACTGAGATGTCGGAAAACATAAACCATTACGTTGTCTTCCTTTTCCAACGTCAACTCTTTTAGCATGTCATACTTAATGAGTGCTCCCAATCATAAAAGATGTCCAAGATAATATATTTATATGTGAACCCATCTTTCCTTATCACTTCCTATTAATTGCAACGATGACCAAGGCTATGTTCATCAACTCTCAACAATTTTTATGCCTCATACTTTCTATGTGTGAAGTTATCACTATCCATAAGATCAATATGAACTCTTTTATTCTTTCTACTTTATCAAGATCATAGCAACATAGCAAAGCCCTTGACTCAACACTAATCTTTATTATAGATAGCTCACGGACTCGATTACAAAAAGAGATCACAATGCAAAACTCAAAACTACTTGATATCAATACTTCAAACTACTAGATCAGGATACTACTAAAAGGATCGAACTAAATAAAGCGGTAAAGATAGGAGTGTGATGGTGATACGATACTGGGCACCTCCCCCAAGCTTGGCAGTTGCCAAGGGGAGTGCCCATACCCATGTCATTATGTCCTCGGAGGTGATGGACGTGGTGATGATGACGGTGGAGTTGTTGCATTTTTCTTCTCTAGCTTGCGTCTGAGGCTAAAATTTTCCTTCCTCAGATCCTCATTCTCGAGCTCAAGTTTCATTATCTTTTTGCATAGTGCTGCCTTGCTGTCCTGCAAAAAACATGGTGGGATAGATTGGACCTTAGGGAGGCTTGACTTCTTGAACTCCACATGCATATCACCAGGTTGAGGTAGTGGATCGTCCTCTTCATCGGAGCTTGTCTCCTCCTTCCACTTTGGATCATAGTCTTCTTCTTCCTCCGTGGTCCAGCCATAATGTTCCACATCCCCATATACTTTTGGGTTTGCGATATAATCAGCCATGTAGCTCTCCCCCTCAGAATCTTGGGACGACATCTTGTTCCAAATCTGCAACAGGAACAGCTCAAAACGAAAACAGAGGATATTTGCATGATACGTTGATCAAAACCTTTGGGAGTATATATAATCAATTTTTACCGACCAAAATACGTAACAAGCGAGAAAACGGAGTCCGGGAGGCACACGAGGTGCCCACGAGATAGGGGGCGCCCTACAGGGGGGGGGGGCGCCCTCCACTCTCGTGGGAGCCTCGTGTCCCTTTCGGACTACTTCTTTCTTCCTAAAATTCTTAAATAATCCAAAACTGATGAAAATTATCATTAAAGTTGTTTTGGAGTCGGATTACTTACCGTACCACATACCTATACCTTTTTGGGGTCTGGAACGTTCGGGAAAGTGTCCCTTATGTATTCCTCAGGGGTTACAGTTTCAATAACATTAGCTTCAACATTGATGGGATTACCTGAAATATAATGTTTAATTCTTTGACCGTTCACCACCCTCGGATTTGTGCCTTCGAAGTTGTTGATTTTTATAGCACCAGAATGATAGACCTCCTCGATAACGTAGGGACCTTCCCATTTTGAGAGAAGTTTTCCTGCAAAAAATCTTAAACGAGAATTGAATAATAACACACAATCTCCTACGTTAAACTAACGTTTTTGTATCCTCTTATCATGCTAGCATTTGACTTTTTGTTTGAAAAGCTTGGCATTCTCATATGCTTGGGTTCTCCATTCATCAAGTGAGCTAATATCAAACAACCTCTTCTCACCGGCAAGTTTGAAGTCATAGTTGAGCTCTTTGATAGCCCAATATGCCTTATATTCAAGTTCAAGAGGTAAATGACATGCTTTTCCATAAACCATCTTATAAGGAGACATACCCATAGGATTTTTGTATGCAGTTCTATAGGCCCATAATGCATCATCAAGTTTTTTGGACCAATTCTTTCTAGATCTATTCACAGTCTTTTGCAAAATTAATTTGAGCTCTCTATTGCTCAACTCTACTTGACCACTAGACTGCGGATGATAAGGAGATGCTATTCTATGATTGACATCATACTTAGAAAGCATCTTACGGAAAGCACCATGAATGAAATGTGAACCACCATCAGTCATAAGATATCTAGGGACTCCAAACCTCAGAAAAATAACTTCTTTAAGCATTTTAATAGAAGTGTTATGATCAGCACTATTAGTTAGAATAGCTTCTACCCACTTAGTAACGTAATCAACAACAACTAAAATATCTGTATAACCATTAGAGGCAGGAAAAGGTCCCATATAATCAAAGCCCCAAACATCAAACGGTTCAATAACAAGAGAATAATTCATAGGCATTTCTTGACGTCTACTAATGTTACCTATTCTTTGACATTCATCACAAGACAAGACAAACTTACGAGCATCTTTGAAGAGAGTAGGCCAATAAAAACCAGATTGTAGTACCTTGTGTGCAGTTCTATCTCCAGCGTGGTGTCCTCCATAAGACTTAGAGTGACACTTACATAGAATCTTTCCTGTTCATGCTTAGGCACAGAACGTCTAATAACACGATCTACTCCTTCTTTATAATGGTGCGAATCATCCCAGAAGTAATGTCTTAAATCATAAAAGAACTTTTTCTTTTGCTGGTATGTGAAACTAGGCGGTAAATATTTAGCAAAAATGTAATTAGCATAATCAGCATACCAAGGAGCAGTACAAGTAGCATTGACAACCGCTAATTGTTCATCAAGAAAGCTATCATTAATAGGCAGTGGGTCATCAAGAACATTCTCTAACCTAGACAAGTTATCTGCAACGGGGTTCTGTCAGGAACGGATTTCCGGGATATCAATTTCCCAAAAAATGGCCCTTGTGCTCACCAGCCCCAGGATTACTGTTAGCTGATGAGGCACCAACTTGATACAGAAACTCCAAGCAAAATACATAATATGTAGTACAAGACCATTCTGGCCTATGAGTACAACAATTGGTTTCTAGTGGTTAATGGCGGAAGCGGTTTGTGGTTCATCAGTGGTCATGGGACTCCATTTCCCATAGGAACAGCTGACCAGGTTAACTCCTATCTTCGCGAGGCGGTTGTCACCATTGCGTGGTTTCCGGGGCTGACATCGCAACGCTCCTCTCCAAGCAAGAAATCTGGCCAAGACAATATCCAGGGACAAGCCAGTGAGTACTTTGAATGTACTCGCAAACCTTATGAACACGGGTATAATATAACAAACGATAATCATGCTCTGAAATATTCTATGATCACAACGTCAGTCATAAAATAAAATCCCTGATGCATGCAAGCAGGTTATTTATATACAACATGAATATGCAATAACAGAGTAGTAATAAAATGCACCAATCGGGTGTCTAGAGCGACGCCTCGAAAGGATAGTAAATGACGAGCATGCCTCAGTCGGGCATCTGAGCGACACCACATAAAGGGCTTATAAAGTAAATAAATAACAGCATGCCACAGTCGGGCGTCTGAGCGACACCATATAAAAGGGCTTATAAGAAAACATTTTGTCGGGGAAGGCTGATCCACGGACACCTATGGGGACCGGCGGGCCGGGCCCCTTTCAGTTCGGCGGGAGGCGGAGATCGCACGAAGAGCAGATCGAGGCGTAGCACACGAGCAGTTTTACCCAGCTTCGGAGCTCTCCGGAGAGATAATACTCCTATTGCTGCATGTCTGAGTGTATTGAGTTCTTGCTCAGGAGCGCTGAGTGCTACTGTACACACTAGCTGCTAACGAGACCGAGCGTGAGTGTTTTTCTTCCTTCGAACCCCCCTCTACGTTGCGCGTGGGCCTCCTTTTATATGCTAAAGGGGTCACCGACAGGTGGCAACGTAGACAAGGGTAAAAATGGAAAAGGGATTGTGGTTGGTACAGCTACCTGTATAGTGTATCCTACCTAACCCTGACGGCAGGGGACAAAGGCATTAAATGCCTGTCTATGTCGCCCAAACAGTGCAAAAAAGGACCGTCAGGGGCGCCACCGCTCGCCATGATGGCAATCTTGTCAGCGTCGCTTGCCACCGCGCACCGTTGGCTGCACAGCCTCCTACCACGCGCGCCTGGAAAGGCCCCAGGACGACACGTTGGTGGATGTGCTGGAGCGCGGGTACAGGGTGGTAGCTTTGCCGCGGCAAGCGCCTTGCCGCGGTCGTTGTCTTGTCGCGCCGGGAAGCTTGTCGCTCATCGGGCCTCGCCGAGACGCGTGGCGCGTCGTGGCAAGTTCCTTGAGATGCCTTGGTTGGCCTTCCCGGCAAGCTCCTCTTGCCGGGGCCTTGTCTCCTTGGCTTGAATACTTTGTTCTTGAATGGCTCCAAAGGAACCACGGAGGACCTTGGCGGTCACCCGGCAAGCCTTGCCGCGGGGTGCTGCAACTGCCCGTGCACAAGTTCGGGATACTAGGGTACCCCTACTCTAGTACACCGACAGGAGCCCCCGGGCCTGGGCCACACAGGGTGCCGAGCGCTGATGGGCCAGGCCCAAAACATGGCACGGGCACGCGCGGCCTAGGTTACATCGTATCTTTCTCCGTATCCACCGCGCCCTCCCCGAACGGCACGCGTTGAATGTGGCGTCGTGGGAGATATCGTGGGTGGTTTCTTTATTCGGAAAGACGGAACGCCCGCCCCCTCCCTCTTTATAAGCAGGGGAAACAGGGGCAGTTCGCCCATCTCGTCGGTTGCTACTCCAATCTCAAAAATCTCCGCCGCTCCTCCCTCCTTCCCAAAGCCGAAAGAGAGCATCGCTCCGCCCCCCGTCGCCACCAGCATCACCAACGCAGTCGATCTCCCCCACCACCTCCGCCATGGCTCCGAAAGCCGACAAGGGGAAGGTCGTGAAGTCGGCCGAGGCGCAGCGGCTCGCGGCGTTGCGGAAGGAGCGGGCAATCTTCCCCCCTCAGCTCGGCGCGAAGGAGCTGAGGGAGTACTACTACCTCTTCTGGTCAACGGAGACGCGAGCGCATCCGCGTACGAAGGTACTCCCAGCTACCGCTTCGGAACTGGCTCCAAATGGGTACCCTTTCTTCGCGCTGTTCTTCTACTGCGGGCTCTGCCCGCCTTTCTCTGAATTTTTTTGCGACATCATGAACACCTACGGGTTCCGCCTCCTTGACTTCACCCCCAACGCCGTTCTGACCATGGCAGTTTTCGCACATCTCTGCGAAAACTTTGTCGGAGTCTACCCAAATGTATCTCTTTTCCGCCATTTCTTTATGCCCCGAGTAGAGAGAGGAGAGCCCTTATCCGGCGGAATCGCCTGGATCTCGAGGACCGGCAAGAAGGAGGCCTATCTGGAGGGAGAGCTCCGCAGCAAGTGGTTGGAATGGAGATCAGAATGGTGCTGGATTGTCGAGGAGAACCCACAGCCATTTACCGCCCAGCGCCAAACCCCAATAGCGCGCGGCAACGATTGGAGCAATGTGTCCCCAGAAGACGATAGGCTGAGGATTGCCGTCACCCGGATCCTACGCCTCAGGCATGCCGGGCTCACTGTAGGCACTGTCGGCGCAGATTTTCTTCGCCGCCGCATCGCCCCCCTGCAGGAGAGGAGGAGACCCGCCTGGGAGTTCCAGAACGCAGCGGATATCATGAGGCTGCGCCCAGGCCTCAACTTCAGCTTCACCGTCTTGGAATTGGACGCGATGATCCTGGAATTGTTCAAGCGCGATCCTCAACATCCCGAAGCGTTTATGTTGCTGGCGGGTGTCGTTCCGCTATGCAACAATTCCTCGCTCGACCGCATCCGTGCAATGATGCCGCTGTGCGATTCGCATGGAATCGTTCCAACTTGGCAAGAGCCTGCAGACGACATCGTGAAGGAGTTCTTTGACAGCTTGGTAGAAGTGGAGGTCCGCTCTGATGAACAGAAGAGCCTCAACCGCGACACCATCGATGCGGAGATGCAGCGCATCGCCACCAGGCTGGAAGAGGCGGCAGCAGCCACTGCCGCGGGCGAGTTCGGATTCACCGTGGAGGAGGCAGAGGCAGCAGAGGCGGCAAGCCTTGCCGAGCGAGAGGAGCTTGTCGGCGAGGAAGAGCTTGTCGGGCCTGAAACTGAGTCGAGCGAGCCCGGTGAGGGAGAGCTTGTCGGGCTCGAACCTTCAGGCAGCTAGTCGCAAGTGGAGCCCCCAGCTCCACCGAGTAGGCGTCTCCGCAGGGCTGGGGACGTAGCGGAGCGGCAGACGAGTCAACAGCCGCCGTGCCGTGCGACACGCTCTACCGCGGCAAGCAGTGTTGCCGTGGGAGCGCCCCACACCGCTGCGGCAAGTGGAGCAGGGTCTTCCCGGTCCACCGCTACTGCTCCTGCCATGCGGACAAGGGAACCTACTCCTCCGCCTCGTCGCACCGAAGGCGAGCCGGACTTCGATCTCTCCGCGCTCAGCTCCGACGAGGAAGAAGAAGAGTAAGATTCTTTGCTGTACTTGTAGTTCTTCAATTTTGTTGCTTTGTCTTGTATCTGATTTGCTTCATTCTGAACCTGTTCCTTTTTAGGACGCTGGCCCAGAGAGCGGCAAAGAGAGCCAAAGTCCCGGTGATGGTCATCGAGGATGAACCCACTGCGCCAGCCGGGGGTGTGTCCGAGACCACCTTGCCAGACCCGGCAACCATTCCCCAAAGCAGCCCCCAGCGTAAGTATATGGTTTACTTCCTGCTGTTAGGCGCGCATCAGTGCTTTTTCTTTGCTGATATTTGATTTTGGTTTGTGTAGGAGCAGAGCAGCTTCACCAGGAGTGTCCGGAAGCCGCTCCCGAAATGCCATCCGCTTCAACTACACCACCAAGGGAGGATTCCCCGGCAAGGGAGCGTTCTACGGCAAGGGAGAATTCTCCAGCAAGGGACAGTTCTCCGGCAAGGGGCGGCACCAGCGATCCTCCGGTGGTTGAGACCACGACTGCAGGTCCCAGTACAGGTAATCATCTTGCTTGAAAACTTCCCTTGGGTTCTTCTTCTTCTGACTTTCTTTTTGGATATTTGGTTGATTCTTCTCCTTTTTCCGTTCGTCAGATCCATCTGCCACGGAGCCAATGGAAACTGAGGTCACCGGCAGGGAGAACGCGCGCAGCAATGCCGACGACGCCGTCGCCACCGAAGGATAAGCTGGCGCTGATGAGCCCGCCGGCGAAGAGGCCGCCAAGGCTGCCGTCGCAGAAGCTGGCGAGGGATCCGGCGATTGCACTGACGGCCCCGAGGCCGCAGGAGCGCCAGGCACTACGTCGACCGCCGATCCCTCCGCGCTGCTGCAGCGCCAGGCTCCGAAGAGCCCCAGCCCGGCGCCTATCTGAAGGCCGGCGACAGCATCTTCATCAAGCTCCCCTGGGCGTCAAGCTCCAGGGCGTCGGTCGAAGGAGAGATGCTGGACGGAGAGGTGCTTGCCTCCGTTGGGCTGACGCTGGTCGACGCGCCAAGTAGCAGCAGCGACGAGCCTGAGGAGGAGCGGCTGCTGCGGAAGTTGTTGTCACTCTACTGCGCTCGGCAGGCCAAGCTTGTGTCCCAAGAAGCGCTTGTCGCGAAGGCGGGGGTGGATATCGAGAAGCGCGCGGAAGAGCTCCGGGGCTTCAGGCAGGAAACTCTCCAGGCCCTGGCGGAGGAGCGGGAGCAAGTCATCGAGGAGCGGAAAGCCTTCCTCCTCGAGAAGGCTGAGGTTGAAGAGCAACAGCGGCTTGCTGCCGAGAAGCTACGAGGAGGAGCTTGCCATGCGTGAGCAAACGTTTGGCGGGCTCTCAAGGAGGCAAAGGATGTTGCCGCAGCTGCCGAGGCTGCCAAGAAGGAGCTGGAGACAAAGATGGCGCAGCTGGAGGCCGATCTCAAGGCGAGCGGCGAGGAGCTTGCCGCGCTCAAGCGTGAGCGCGAGAAGGACGCCGCCGCTCATGGCGAGCTGCAAGGCCGTCTCGCTGAGAGGAGCAAAGAGCTCAGCACCGCCAAGGACTCCAACGCAGATCTTGAGTTGAAGCTGGCTATTTTGACTCAGACGCTGGACGGCGCCAGGGAGCGGGAGGTGGCCTTGTCGGAGAAGATCAAGGCCGACGAGGCGCTGCTGACAAGTGCTGCCGCCGCCCATAACTCCTTTAGGGGGAATGTGGAGCACTGGACCGAGGGTCTCGTGGATGCCGCCGCAGCCATCGACAGTGAGCTGGCGCAGCTGGGGATGGAGGATCTCGGGTACTCCTCCGATGAGCACCTCCAACCCAGCGCCAAGCTCAGCCTGTTCTTCGAAGGCGTGGCGACGGCCCTCCAGCGACTCCGGGAGAAGATCCCAAAGCAGCTGGCTGACGAGTCGTGCAAGATCTGCTCGGGGGCTCTACAAAAGGTGCTGGTGAAGGTGGCCTTCCGCAACCCAGGCCTCAACCTCACCAACGTCCTCAGGTCCTTGCCGCCGGATGCTGACCTGGAAGCGCTCAAGGCCCTTGTCGCACCCATTGTGGACAAGGTGAGCGGGATCAAGAGGGTTGAGGACGATCATGTAGATTAGGCCGCCCATTTTCTCTTTTTCTTGTCGCTGCTGGTCATGTTATGAGAACAATCTGTTAGAGCTGCGACAAGCTATCTTGTAATATGACTCTATTTTGGATAGCGATTGCTATGTTATTTCCTTTACTTGATTCCTTCCTTTGTATGTTTTTGCCCTACGCTTTTAGGGAACTTGTCGGCGTAGGCACGTTAGCCGCGAGCGCTGAGTGCAGGACGTCAGCAACCTGTTGGCGGTGCCGCTACCGACAAGAAACCTTGTCGCAGCTAGTCGCAGCTCACTTAAGTTGTTGAGCGGACTCGAAACAAAATAAGGGCGCAACTAGCTACGAGTTGGTTCCTCCGCGCACAGGTTTTCCATACAAAGCACGGTTGTTCGAGGAAGATAACTTAAAAATTAAAATTGATTGCTCAAACTTTGGCAACTTAGCTTTTCTGTCGTTTGCTTTCCGGTAAGGGGAAACTTCCTTGAACGACGCCTGGTCCACACCATTATTCTCTCCTTTCCCCCCGGCAAACTTGTGGGCGAGGGAACCTTCCTTCCTTTGAGAAAGAGAAAGAAGATAAAATAATGATACAGAGCCTTACGACTCGTTATGGCTTACCGGGGGTAGGCGCTGCACAAAGTGTCATATACATGCATGCAAAAAAAAATAGAAAGCATGAAATTGACAACGTGTGCGGAGCACATGAGCTTTACTTATGCACGGGGTCTGCGCCCGGCTTTGTACAAAGGATTACATGCAACATCGGCAAGACTTGTACAAAAGGTGGTTGCCGGAACAGGTTCCGGCAACCGCGCCTTACGGGTAAAACTTACGAAGATGCTCAATGTTCCAGGAGTTGCTCACCGGAATGCCATCTTCGGTCTCAAGGCGAACAGCGCCAGGCCTAGTGACTCGCTTCACCCGGTAAGGGCCTTCCCACTTCGGCGTCAACTTGTTGGAATTCTTGGCGGACTAAACGTGCCGAAGAACAAGGTCGCCTTCCTCGAGACTTCTGGCATTAACTTTGCGGCTATGGTAGCGGCACAAAGCTTGCTGGTATCGAGCAGCTCGTACAGCAGGCTGAAGACGGTCCTCCTCAAGGAGCAGCGCGTCATCTTGTCGCAGCTGCTCTTGCTCAAACTCATCATAAGCGAGCATTCGAGGTGACCCGTATACGAGTTCCGTGGGGAGAACTGCCTCTGCTCCATAGACCAGAGCAAAAGGTGTCTGGCCAGTGGCTTGATTTAGCGTCGTCCTGACCGACCAAAGAACCACCGGCAGCTCCTCAATCCAGTTCTTTCCGCACTTGCGCAGCCTGTCGAAAGTCCTCGTCTTGAGCCCGCGCAGCACTCCAGCATTCGGCCTCTCCGCTTGACCGTTGCTTCTCGGATGAGCAACAGAAGCGAAGCAGACCTTGGCGCCAAGATCTTGGACGTATTGCATGAAGGTGCGGCTCGTGAATTGCGTGCCGTTGTCGGTGATGATCCTGTTAGGGATCCCGAAGCGGCAAACAATCGACCTGAAGAACTTGACTGCTGACTGTGCTGTCACCTTCCTCACTGCTTCCACTTCCGGCCACCTTGTGAACTTGTCAATTGCAACGTACAAGTACTCAAAGCTCCCGACAGCTCGGGGAAAGGGGCCGAGGATGTCGAGCCCACAGACCGAAAATGGCCAGGATAAAGGGATCGTCTGGAGAGCTTGAGCTGGCTGGTGTATCTGTTTGGAATGGAACTGGCACGCTTCACACTTGGTTACTTGTGCAGTTGCATCCTGGAGGGCTGTCGGCCAAAAGAAACCTTGCCGGAACGCTTTGCCGGCAAGTGCTCTTGCGCCAATGTGGTGACCACATATGCCTCCATGTATCTCTGCCAACAGCTTTTGTCCATCTTGCCGGTGAATACACTTCAATTTCACACCGTTGAGTCTTCTTTTGTACAGTGTGTTGTCAACAAACTGGTACATACTTGACTACCGGGCTACTCTTTCCGCTTCTTCTTGCTCTTCGGGAAGTTCCCCTGTCTGAAGGAAACGAACAATCTGTTGTGCCCATGCTGGAGCCTGCGGCTCGACAACAAGGACTAAAGGCACATCTGCTGCTGCGGGAACATCCGCTTCTACGGCGAGAACCTGCGGCTTAGCCGGAGCTTGACGTTCCCCGGCAAGCTTGCCGGAGCAAAACATGTCGGAAGCGTCTGCTTCAACGGAACAAACCCTAAGGCTTGCCGGGGCAGACTGCTCCTCAGCACCCTTGGCATTGATCTTGGGGACCTTCTTGGCGGCGGCTTCGGGGAGCTCTGCCGGAAAATAGTCGCTAGAAATCAACTTCCTTTTCTTGCTCTGTCCAGTTGATGGTGTTACAGATGGTTGAGTCAGTCTGAGCACAAAGATCCCTGGTTCCACAGGTAACTTAAGTGCGGTGCACTTTGACAGGCCATCGGCAATGTCGTTCTGAGCTCTTGGAACATGTTCCATCTGTAGGCCGTCAAAGTGCTCTTCTAGCTTTCTCACTTCATCAACATAAGCTTCCATCAACGGACTCTGATAATTCTTGTTCACTTGGCGGACGACAAGCTGTGAGTCACCCCTGACAATGAGCTTCTTGATCCCAAGGTCTGCTGCGATCCTGAGACCGGCAAGCAAACCCTCATACTCTGCGGTATTGTTCGTTGCTTGCTCCTTGGGAAAGTGCATCTAGACTACGTACTTGAGGTGCTCTCCGGTGGGTGCAACAAGTAGCACGCC
The DNA here is from genome assembly GCF_002162155.2 of Triticum dicoccoides. NCBI lineage: Eukaryota > Viridiplantae > Streptophyta > Magnoliopsida > Poales > Poaceae > Triticum > Triticum dicoccoides. The sequence continues at coordinate 104,522,925 of NC_041385.1, forward strand.
CGTACCGGCGCCTTGCAGCAAAAAGGCAGCATCAAAGTACATCAGCCACTCCTTGCTTGCTTCATTGACGGGGATGCTTGTTTCTGGAATTTCTTCATCCTGCGTTGGCGTCCACTCTGCTTTGAACTCTGCCAACGCTCTGCTTTGGATAGTTGAAGTGCTCTCAAACTTGAGGCCAAAACTTGACAGTTCCAGTGCCCACTCAACAATCCTGCCTGTTGCTTCTGGATTTTGCAGTATCCTCTTCAGCGGAAAAGGAGTGACGACTGTGATCTCATGTGCTTGAAAGTAATGGCGCAGCTTTCTCGAGGCCATGAGAAGGCCGAAAAGCAATTTCTGCACACCAGAGTACCTTGACCTAGCCCCCTGCAGAAGGGAACTAACAAAGTAAATGGGGCGCTGCACCATTCTTTTCTGCATCTTCTCATGCGACTGCGCAGATCCATCTTTGTCGGGACTAGAGCTTGCCGGTGAAGTCTCGTGCTTGTCGCTGGATGCATCTGTCGTGGTTGCTGGCTCATCATCCGCCTCCCTCTCTGCTACTAACACAGCACTAACCACTTGATTGGTTGCCGCTATATACAACAGCAACTTCTCTTGTGGCTTAGGTGCGACAAGTATCGGAGTGGAGGACAGGTATCTCTTTAAGTCCTGCCGTTCAGCCTCCGCTTCTGGAGTCCATTTCATTGGACCTGCCTTTTTCAATATTTTGAAAAATGGCAGGGCGCGCTCAGCAGACCTAGAGATAAACCTGCTGAGAGCAGCTACACAACCGGCAAGTCTTCGTACATCCTTGACGCGCTTTGGTGCTTCAATCTGCTCAATGGCCTTGATCTTGTCGGGATTGGCCTCAATCCCCCGCTGAGACACGAAGAACCCGAGAAGCTTGCCGGACGGGACTCCAAACACGCACTTCTCGGGGTTAAGCTTGAGGTTGATCTTGCGCAGATTTGCAAAAGTTTCGTCTAAATCTTGAATAAGAGTCGCCTTGTCCTTTCTATTGACCACTATGTCATCCATGTAGGCTTCCACATTTCTGTGCATTTGTGGCTCAAAAGCATGATGGACTACCCTCGCAAATGTTGAACCAGCATTCTTTAAATCGAAAGGCATCCATACAAAACAGTATGTGCCACATGGGGTGATGAATGCGGTCTTCTCCTCATCCTCTTCTGCCATGAAGATCCGATGGTATCCTGAGTATGCATCAAGGAATGAAAGCAAGTCACATTCGGCCGTGGAGTCAACAATCTGGTCGATGCGCGGCAAGGGAAATGGGTCTTTGGGACAAGCTTTATTGACATCGATAAAGTCGATACAAAGTCTCCATTTCCTATTTGCTTTGCGCACGACTACAGGGTTGGCCAACCACGTAGGATGGAGCACTCCTCTGACAAGGCCTGCTGCTTCCAATTTCTTGATTTCTTCTGCGATGAATTCTTGGTGCTCCACTGCCTACTTCCTAACTTTCTGCTTGACGGGCCGCACATGAGGGCAGACGGCAAGATGGTGCTCGATTACTTTCCTGGGAACACCGGGGATGTCAGACGGTTGCCACGCAAACACGTCGTCGTTCGCCGGCAGGAAAGCAACGAGCGCGCTTTCCTATTTAGGGTCGAGAGTGGCACTGATGGTGAAAGTACCACCGGTGCCATCCTCCTTGGCGGACACCTTCTTGGTCTCTGGTGGAGCTGCCATTGTCCTCTTACACTTGCCGGTGGAGCTCGATGGTGCGTCCTCGACGGTAGCGCAACACTCCGAAGAGGTGCGCTTGCCGGAGTGGGCATCAGATCTCTTGCCGGACTTGGTCTTCTTCTTCGCCCCGGGAGCTTCAACGGCAAGTGAGTTGCGATCTGCTGCGGCTGCTGCTTCCCGGTAGATCTTGTCGCCGCAGATAAGAGCATCCTTCTTGTCGCCAGGGACAGAGATGACACTTATCGGGCCTGGCATCTTCAGTATGTTGTATGCATAGTGAGAGGCTGCCATGAATTTGGCGAGTGCTGGACGGCCGAGTATCCCATTGTAAGGCAATGGAAAGTCAGCAACGTCAAAAGTGACCCTCTCAGTCCTGAAGTTCAACTTGCTACCAAATGTTACCGGCAACGTAATCTTTCCCTTCGGCTTGCTCCTTCCCGGATTGATTCCTTGGAATGTGCCGGTCTCTTCGAGCTCGCTATCAGGGATCTGGAGTTTCTGGAGTACCGCGGAGGAGATCAGGTTCAAGCCGGCCCCGCCGTCAACTAACATCTTAGTGACCTTGAGGTTGCGGATAGTTGGTGAAACCAACATCGGCAAGCACCCGACCGCAGTTATGCGATCAGGGTGGTCCTCAATATCAAAGACGATAGGCGTGCTGGACCATTTCAGAGGCTTGCGTGACTCGATGGGTGGTTCCGCCGCATTGACTTCCCGCACCCACTGCTTCAGCTGGCGGTGTGAAGTATGCAGAGAAGCACCACCGTCAACGCACAGGACCTCTGTGGCTTTCTAGAACTCCTGCTCATCGGTCTCGTCATCATCCATATCTTCATTGTCGCCGTCATCTTCATCCTTGTCGCGGCCGCGGGGAGGTCTATCTCCTTGCCGCTGCTTGGCCTTGCCGCGGCGTCCTCCTCGGTCGGGATGTTTCTTGTCGGCTCCTCCAGCACCTTCCTGGGTCTTCTCCTTGTCGTGCTGCTCGTATTCAGCCTTTTGCTGCTCAACGAGTTGTTCGACCTTCTTGCAGCTCTGGAGGTCATGGCCCTTGGTACGGTGGATCTTGCAGTACTGCTTGTTGGTGCCGTCCTGCTTGTCGGCGACTGCCACAGCCTGGTAGTTGGTGCCTACGACAATCCCCTCACCGGAGCTTCCAGCCTTGGCTTTCTTGGCACCAGCTCCATTGCCGGACTGCTCAACGACTAGCACATCTTTGCCTTTCTTCTTCCTGTTGTTCCGCCGCCAGTTTTTCCTTGCCGGAGGAGCCCCCTCACTATCAGATCCTCCTGCTTCTGTACTCTCTCCGGGGAGTTTCCTCCCTTCCTCAGCACGCGCACACTTGTCGGCCAGGGCATATAGCTCACTGACGTCTCTGATCTTGCACATCGCCATTTCCTCCCGCATCCTGCGGTTTCGCACGTTCTGATGGAACGCGCTAATTACCGCGGCAGGGTGGACATCTGGGATGTTGTGCTGTACGCGGCTAAATCTCTGAATGTACTTGTGCAGGGGCTCTCCTTCCTTCTGGGTGAGCAGATGAAGGTCGCTTTCTTGGCCAGGAGGCTTGTGGCCGCTCGTAAAAGCGCCGACAAACTGATGGCATAGGTCTGCCCAGGAGGATATGGAGTTGTTCAGCAAGTGCATGAGCCAGGATCTAACATTGGGCTTGAGCACCAGCGAGAAGTAGTTGGCCAGGATCTTGTCGTCCCGCCCCCCGGCAGCCTGCACCGCGATGGTGTAGATGCTGAGGAACTCCGACGGATGCGACATGCCGTCGTACTTCTCTGGTACGTCTGGCTTGAAATTCTTCGTGCTGGGCCACTGGACCTGCCGCAGCTCACGAGTGAACGTAGGGCAACCTACCGCGTACGGCAAGTTGCCTGGTTCCCCTGGCGCATGCATGTCGACAGAGGGCCCAGCGCACTGGTCCGATTGACGCCACACTTCACTTCGGCGCTCGATGCGAGTTCGAGCGTCTTGTTGCTGTCGTTCGTGAAGAACTTGGCGCTGATCATGACGAGCTCGTGGATCTGACGATGCGGTGGAGTCGCTGTCGAGGTGGATCCAGCGAGTCGGCGATCTTGGCCTTCGGGGTGGAGAGTGCACGGTGGTCGCACCCCCACCGGTTTCGTTGCCATCGGCTCGTGCTTGGCAGTCCAGCCACGGCAGCGATGTACTCGGCTGCCGTGGAGTGTCGCCGTTGGCGAAGCCGATGAGACTCTGAATGGTGGCCCTCCATTCATCGATCTTGTCTGCCGTTGGAGGATAATCCAGAAGCAGTTGAGCTCGCGCCAAAGCTTCTGCTGGAGTGGTGGGCGGCAGTGGCGAACGGTGCGAGGAGCGGGATATGCTCGGACTTCTAACTATGTTAGAAGGAGCAGTATCCCGTCCAGGCGACCGTGCCTCGCTCGTGCCATCATGTTGGCGTGCATGCTGGTCTTGAGCACCCCGAGATTCACCAGCTCGATCTTGGCCCAACGAACGTATGGCTCTGCGAATGCCATAACGCTGTCGGTCCTGCGCCTCCTGAGATGGGTGTGGTGCATGTACGGACGCCGAGGTCTGCGCGGCCTTGTCCTTGGACCTAGCAGCACCGTGAGCTCCCTCGTCGATGTCCGTTCTTCCACCGGCATCTACCCCACCACCCGTTTGCTCCGGTGGTGGTGGGATCGACGCGGACGGAACATCTGGCGCCGAAGCCTTCTTCTTCGGTGGCATGTCGATGAAGAAGATGAAGATATAGCTCGTGCGAACACCGGATCAGGTTCACACGACCTCGACGCCCCCTACCTGGCGTGCCAAAGATGTCGGGGAAGGCTGATCCACGGACACCTATGGGGACCGGCGGGCCGGGCCCCTTTCGGTTCGGTGGGAGGCGGAGATCGCACGAAGAGCAGATCGAGGCGAAGCACACGAGCGGTTTTACCCAGCTTCGGAGCTCTCCGGAGAGATAATACTTCTACTGCTGCATGTCTCAGTGTATTGAGTTCTTGCTCGGGAGCGCTGAGTGCTACAGTACACACTAGCTGCTAACGAGACCGAGCGTGAGTGTTTTTCTGCCTTCGAACCCCCCTCTACGTTGCGCATGGGCCTCCTTTTATATGCTAAAGGGGTCACCGACAGGTGGCAACATAGACAAGGGTAAAAATGGAAAAGGGATTGTGGTTGGTACAGCTACCTGTATAGTGTATCCTACCTAACCCTGACGGCAGGGGACAAAGGCATTAAATGCCCGTCTACGTTGCCCAAACAGTGCAAAAAGGGACCGTCAGGGGCGCCACCGCTCGCCACGACGGCAATCTTGTCAGCGCCGCTTGCCACCGCGCACCGCTGGCTGCACAGCCTCCTGCCACGCGCGCCTGGAAAGGCCCCAGGACGACACGTTGGTGGATGTGCTGGAGCGCGGGTACAGGGTGGTAGCTTTGCCGCGGCAAGCGCCTTGCCGCGGTCGTTGTCTTGTCGCGCCCGGAAGCTTGTCGCTCATCGGGCCTCGCCGGGACGCGTGGCGCGTCGCGGCAAGTTCCTTGAGATGCCTTGGTTGGCCTTCCCGGGAAGCTCCTCTTGCCGGGGCCTTGTCTCCTTGGCTTGAATACTTTGTTCTTGAATGGCTCCAAAGGAACCACGGAGGACCATGGCGGTCACCCGGCAAGCCTTGCCGCGGGGTGCTGCAACTGCCCGTGCACAAGTTCGGGATACTAGGGTACCCCTACTCTAGTACACCGACACATTCACAGTGAATATCCAGGAGGTAGAACCGTCCCAGGGATACTCAATACTTCAAATAATATAAAGGATTAGTCCATAATAATAATAATCACAATCATCATAAGTCACACATCATGATCCATGTTCTGGTTTAGCAGTTTCTCCTCCGAAGAACGACACTAAGACCGACACTTGACCCAACCCAGACTGTAGTCCTTAACCATGGACACGGCTATTTGAATATATATAATCTCTGCAGAGGGTGTACTCTTTACCAATGAGTAACGGATTCCTTCAGTCCATCGGGACTAATTCCGTCTACGGTCTTTTAATTAAAAACACACCTGACTCGCACACACCAGCTTAACTTACTGGTGTCTGAATCACCCACGACACTTGTCAAGCAAAACTCTAAGTGGGGAGGGTACAACCGCGATTAGCATGGGATCAAATTTATACCGCGCGCTACTAAGGGGTTCCCCTCTCTCGGTCCCAACCGGAAACACCCATGCCCCCAGACCAGGTGGCCTGCCTACCGGATGCATCCGGTATCTTCCATCGTGGCCTCTCTGTACGGTGTGTGCCAAGAAAGGGGTTGACAACTTATTGAACCGTACCCTACCTGCTGTATGGACAAGTGGTAGTATGAAACAAGTACGGGGGTTACTGGAACAAGACTCGATCTATGGTCGACTCAGGAGGTTTAAGTATTCCCTGCATGATTAGCATAACAAATATATTTCAATCAACAGATAGAATCACCACTCATCATACCTCATCATGCCATACCGGACACACTCGTCTCGACGAGGAACTAGGGACAAGCTCGTGTCTACCCAAGACAGAGACTTTCTCGGCTACCTTCTGGTATGTATGAAAAGCATACGAGGGTGATTACTATCACAACGTATCAAATTTCAGTAGCACGGAATCATCAATATGCACTTATGAGTATGTTCATATCGTCACATAAAATAATGAAAACTCCGAGACAAGGAGTGTTGTAACCGTATTCAAACGACACACAAAAATATTATGCCAGAGTTCAGAATGCTTGCCTTCAAGGTGGGGAGGTAGGGTGCATTCCAAAACTTTTTGAAAGTTTTCTTCCCTCTCCAAAAGAAATCCTATTTTATAATTTTGAATTAATACATAGTTTCAAAACAGTACAAAAAACATTGTCTGAATTTTTTTTCAAATAAATATGGAAATAAACTAGACAGAATTTGAGAAAGGTAGGAAAAAGAATCAACTCATTTGGAGTTTTATTCAAAAGATATGTCCAGTCAAAGTTCTGATTTTAAATAAAACAGAAAAAAGAAAAACGTTTGAAAAGAATACACGTCGAAGGCATACTCTGGGATTACGCCTCCACTTACGCTAGCGTGGACCGGCCCGTGGTCACTGACAGTGGGTCCAGGGGGCCCACTGGTCAGGTTTGACCGGTCGCCCCCGCCTCCTTCCCCCTCTGGCCGAACAGAGGCGGGGCTCCGGCGATCGTCGCCGGCAAACGGTGGCTCCCCGTGGGGTTCTGAGGGCGGGGATGGATCCGCCAGTCTAGGGCGGTCCTCCCGGTGGTCGAGGGGGTGGCGGGGATGGAGGGAGTTGCCGGCGGCGAGCTTCGCGGCAGCCAGTGGCTTCGGTAGGTTTGGGGCTTTGGGCTACGGTGGTTCCCCGACGCAGCTGAGGGTTTGGGCGGCTCCGCACGGTTGAGGGGAAGAGGACGGTGGCTCTGGTTGGGCGGGGGAGGCCTTGACTGCGACGAACGGGACCGGAGTGCGGCGGCGACAAAACTAGATGGAGGTGAGGAAGAAGGCTTCCCGCCATCGCTTGCTGGCCGTGGGGCGCACTAGTGGGATGGTAGGGGGTCGCTTGAGTGTCCGGATGGGTTCGGAGCTCCTTTTATAGCGTGATTTGGTCGGTTCCGTGGCGGCCGGAGATAAGGTCGACGGCGAACCGCCATTCTGTAGCCAGGGGCGCGTGGCGATGGCTGGCGGGGTCTGGTAGGGCGAGGGGATGAGCTCGAGCTATTCAGGGCGAGCTGGCGCGCGCGTATGGCTCGGGCGGCACAGTCCACGGCAGGAGCTGTCGGAGCGGTGGTGGCGGCTTTCGTCGATGGCGCTGTAGGGCCCCAGGAAGGGGCCAGGGCGGCTCTGTGGCGAGGGAGGAGTCGGGGCGCGTCGGCTGCGAGTGGGGAAGGGCCAGAACGAGCGCGAGGCGACGGCAGTGGGATGCATCGACTTGGTGCGCGCACGTGCAAAACGTGTGCTCTGGGCGCGCCCAGCGCACGCACGCGAGGTGTTCGGCAAAATGCCAATGCTTGCCAGGAGGCTCCAAACCACATGAGGGTTAGCAGGGTGGGGTTATAGGCTAGGGCAGAGCCATAAGACATGTTGGTTAGGCAAAGCAAGCAGGTCTAGTGTGCAAACTAAAAATCTTGTCAAATCTTTTCATGCCCTCGAGGTGTTTGACAGAATGCCAGAGGCATCTAGGCAACTCTTGGGGTGGCCAAACTCTCCAGACTAGTGTCTCTTTAGATGCAAAATAGGGTGGTAAGGTTAGTTTGGCAAAAATGGAAACTTGCTAGTGTAAGTATTTGAGAAAATCATTTCTGGACAGAAAGAAAAGGACATAGTTTCATGGACCAAAAATACTCCAATGGGTCCACTCTCCTGGACTTAAGGGTTTTGCAGGGTGGTTAATAAGCAGGAGAAAGATCATGGGCATTAAAGCAACAAAAATTAGAGTTGCTGTAGAAAAAGCCAAACTGGACCAGAGAGCAAAAGAGGGTGTTTTGCTCAAATTTTTCAAAGAACATTAGTAGGATTTTGCACAAAGATGAATAATATACTCCTACCAACATCCCCAAATTTTGGTGGAAGTTTTAAAGAAATATTTAAATAGGTTGTAGTGCAAAAGTGAAATTGGACCAGATTTGAAAACTAGGGGTAAAGCTCAAAATCTCCATATGACCAAAGGATATTTTTTCATAAAAGTGATTTAGGGACATCATATATCATCCCCAAATTTTGGTGGGATTTTTAAATGAATTTATCAAAAGGTTGCAGTGCAAATGGGACCCTAAAACTTATGAAAACCATTTTGGAAAGAAAAAGCTCAGGAAAAAAATAATTATATAAATAATCCCACTTATAAAAGAATTGTTTTATTTGAGAGGGTAAACAAGTCCAATAATAATTGGAAAGTTTTCACTTGGGATGAAGACTCCACAACTTAGAAGAAAAGAGAGGTTCTGAGATCAAAAATAAATCCAGAAAAATAAAAATTTAATTTCCTGGCAAAATTTTAATAAACAAAACATGGTTAAATTTTTGGGGTGTTACAGGTTCTCATATCCCTTTCTATAAATAATATGCAAGTCAAATTCTTGGAGCAAGAGAACCCATCTAATGAGTCTAGGCTTAGCATCTTTCTTTTCCATAAGATATTTAATAACAACATGATTAGTGTGAATAGTAAGTTTGGAATCAACAATATAAGGTCTAAACTTATCACATGCAAACACAACTGCTAAGAACTCTTTTTCAGTAGTAGGATAATTTCTCTGGGCAGTATCAAGAGTCTTACTAGCATACTGGATAACATTCAATTTCTTATCAACTCTTTGCCCTAAAACAGCACCTACAGCATAATCACTAGCATCGCACATAATTTCGAAAGGTAAATTCCAATCAGGTGGCTGAACAATAGGTGCAGTGATCAAAGCTTTCTTAAGTACTTCAAAGGCTTCTTCATAATCATCATCAAAGACAAAAGGAATATCTTTTTGCAATAAATTAGTCAGAGGCCTAGACATTTTAGAAAAGTCCTTAATGAACCTCCTATAAAAACCGTCGTGGCCAAGGAAACTTCTTATACCTTTTATGTCCTTGGGACATGGCATCTTTTCAATAGCATCAAGTTTGGCTTTATCAACTTCAATACATCTCTCGGAGATCTTGTGCCCCAAGACAATGCCTTCATTAACCATAAAGTGACACTTTTCCCAATTCAAGACAAGACTAGTGTCTTTGCATCTCTGCAACACTCGATCAAGGTTTCTCAAACAATCATCAAAGGAGGATCCATAGACGGAGAAGTCATCCATGAGTACCTCACAAATCTTTTCACAAAAATCAGAAAATATAGCCATCATGCATCTTTGAAAGGTAGCAGGTGCATTACATAAACCAAAAGGCATACGTCTATAAGCAAAACTACCAAAAGGGCAAGTGAAAGTAGTTTTAGATTGATCCTTTGCTGACACGGGTATCTGAGAGAAACTAGAATAACCATCTAGAAAGCAAAAATGTGTGTGTTTGGATAGTCTTTCTAGCATTTGATCAATAAAAGGTAAAGGGTAATGATCTTTCTTAGTAGCTTTATTTAACTTACAGAAATCAATTACCATCCTATAACCTGTAATAATTCTTTGCGGGATCAATTCATCTTTATCATTAGGAACAACAGTAATACCTCCCTTTTTAGGGACATAATGGACAGGGCTTACCCATTCACTATCAACAACGGAATAAATAATACCTGCCTCAAGGAGCTTTAGTATCTCCTTTCTTACCACTTCCTTCATCTTGGGATTTAATCGTCTTTGAGGATCTCTAACAGGTTTGGCATCTTTCTCCACTGAAATTTTGTGTTGACATAATGTGGGACTAATGCCCTTAAGATCATCCAGAGTATATCCAATAGCTGCTCGGTGCTTCTTCAGAGTTTTCAATAATCTTTCTTCTTCTTTCTCTGAAAGGTTAGCACTAATAATAACAGGATATATTTCTTTTTCATCAAGATAAGCATACTTAAGATTATCAGGTAAGGGTTTAAGTTCAAACACGGGATCACCCTTGGGTGGAGGGGGATCCCCAAGAATTTTAACGGGAAGGTTATGTTTCAGCATAGGTTCCTGTTTAAGGAACACTTCATCTATTTCTTCCCTTTCCTTCATAAACATATCGTTTTCATGGTGTAGCAAATATTGTTCTAACGGATTAGTTGGAGGAACAGCAATGGAAGCAAGCCAATAATCTCATCCTTACTAGGTGGTTCCCTTTCACGAGGTTGTCTACTAAACTTAGCGAAATTAAACTCATGAGATATACCATGTATGCCAACAGTGACAATATTCTTTTCACAATTAATCTTAGCACTAGCAGTATTCAAGAAGGGTCTACCAAAAATAATGGGACAAAAATCATCTTGTGGGGAACCAAGAACAAGAAAATCAGCATGGTATTTAACCTTCCCTCACAAAACTTCAACATCTCTAACAATCCCAATAGGTTTAATGGTATCCCTATTATCAAGCTTAATAGTAACATCAATGTCTTCTAATTCAACGGTGAAATGTCGTGCATAATTTCTTTATATAGATCATAAGGTATCGCACTAGCACTAGCACCCATATCACATAAGCCATGATACCAATGATCTCCTATTTTAACAGAAATAACAGGCAAGCCTATGACAGGTCTACGTGTCTTAGTATCAGGTCTAGCAATATTAGTAGTCTCACCCAAGAAAGAAATAGCATGCCCATCTAAATCCTCATCCAACAGATCTTTAACCATAGAAATACTAGGTTCAACATTAATTTTCTCAGAGGTGTATAAGTACTAGTATTACTCTTACGAACAACAGTCGAAGCTTTAGCATGATCCTTTATCCTAACAGGAAAAGGAGGTTTTTCAACATAAGCAGTAGGAACAATAGGATCACTATAGGTAATAGTCTTTTCTTCGACTATAATAGGTGCAACTACTTTCACTTCAATAGGAGGATCATATTTAAACCACTTCTCTTTAGGGAGATCAACGTGAGTAGCAAAAGATTCACACAAAGTAGCTACTATCTCAGAGTCAAGTCCATACTTAGAGCTAAATCCACGAAAAGCATCGTTATCCATAAAAGATTTAACACAATCGAACTTAGGTGTCATACCTGACTCCTTACCATCGTCGGAACCCCAATCTTCAGAGTAGAGTTTAATTCTTTCAAATAAGTCCCATTTGAAATCAATAGTCTTCAGCATATAAGAACCAGCACAGGAAGTATCGAGCAGGTTGCGGTTATCAAGAGAAAGCCGAGCATAAAAATTCTGAATAATCATTTCTCGAGAGAGCTCATGATTGGGGCATGAATATAACATTGACTTAAGCCTCCCCAAGCTTGAGCGACGCATTCTCCTTCACGAGGCCAGAAATTATATATGTAATTACGATCATGATGAACAAGATGCATAGGATAGAACTTCTGGTGAAATTCCAACTTCAATCGCTTATAATTCCAAGATCCCGTATCATCACATAGCCTATACCATGTCAATGCATCTCCCTTCAAAGATAAAGGGAAGACCTTCCTTTTGACAACATCGTTGGGAATACCTGCAAGCTTAAATAATCCACAAACTTCATCCACAAAGATAAGGTGTAAATCGGGATGCAATGTTCCATCTCCTGCAAATGGATTAGCTAGCAATTTCTCTATAATACCCGAAGGAATCTCAAAGTAAATACTTTCATAAAAATCAGTAGGTTGAGGAGCAAGTCTTTGCTCTTCTGGTTGGGGTGAAGATACCCCAAACAAGCCCCTCAAAGGATTAGTTTCCATAGTGACAAGTAATAGAAAATTTCAGCACACTATATAAATGTTCCCTTACCAAGTTCCACTCACCAAAAGCGCTACACTCCCCGGCAGCGGCGCCAGAAAAGAGTCTTGATGACCCACAAGTGTAGGGGATCAATCATAGTCCTTTCGATAAGTAAGAGTGTCGAACCCAACGATGAGCAGAAGGAAATGATAAGCGGTTTTCAGTAAGGTTTTCTCTGCAAGCACTGAAATTGTAGGTGATAGATAGTTTTGTGATAAGATAAATAGTAACAAGTAACAAGTAAATAAAGTAAATAAAGTGCAGCAAGGTATCCCAATCCTTTATGTAGAAAAGGATAAGCCTGGAAAATTTCTAATAATGAGGAAGGAGCTCCCGAGGACACATTGGGAATTATCATCAAGCTAGTTTTCATCACGTTCATAAGATTCGCGTTCGGTACTTTGATAATTTGATATGTGGGTGGACCGGTACTTGGGTACTGCCCTTACTTGGACAAGCATCCAACTTATGATTAACCCCTATTGCAAGCATCCGCAACTACAAAAGAAGTATTAAGGTAAACCTAACCACAACATTAAACATATGGATCCATATCAGCCCCTAATGAAGCAACGCATAAACTAGGGTTTAAGCTTCTGTCACTCTAGCAACCATCATCTACTTATTACTTCCCCATGCCTTCCTCTATGCCTAAATAATGGTGAAGTGTCATGTAGTCGACATTCACATAACACCACTAGAGGAAAAGACAACATACATCTCATCGAAATATCGAACGAATACCAAATTCACATGACTACTAATAGAAAGACTTCACCCATGTCCTCAGGAAGAAAAGTAACTACTCACAAAGCATATTCATGTTCATAATCAGAGGAGTAATAATATGCATAAATGATCTGAACATATGATCTTCCACCAAGTAAACCAATTAGCATCAACTACAAGGAGTAATTAACACTACTAGCAACCCACAGGTACCAATTTGTGGTTTCGATACAAGATTGGATACAAGAGATGAACTAGGGTTTTGAGAGCAGATGGTGCTGGTGAATATGTTGATGGAGATTGACCCCCTCCTGATGAGAGGATCGTTGGTGATGACGTTGGTGATGATTTCCCCCTCCCGAAGGGAAGTGTCCCTGGTAGAACAGCTCCGCCAGAGCCCTAGATTGATTCCGTCAAGGTTCCGCCTCGTGGCGACGGAGTTTCATCCCGTAAGCTTGCCCACGATTTTTTCCAAGGTAAAAGTGATGATATAGCAGAAGATGGACGCCGGAGGCCCACCAGGGGGCCCAGGAGATAGGGGGCGCGCCTTATAGGGGGGCACGCCCCCTGTCTCCTGGACAGGGTGTGGGCCCCCTGGCCTATTTCTTTCGCTCAGAAATTCTTATTAATTCCAATAAGCTGTTTCGTGAAGTTTCAAGACTTTTGGAGCTGTGTAGAATAGGTTTCCAACGTTTGCTCCTTTTCCAGCCAGAATTCCAGCTGCCGGCATTCCCCCTCTTCATGCTAAACCTTGTAAAATAAGAGAGAATAGCCATAAGTATTGAGATATAATGTGTAATAACAGCCCATAATGCAATAAATATTGATATAAAAGCATGATGGAAAATGGACGTATCAACGATGAACTCGGAGTGAGTTGTCTGTGGTCTTGGGACACAATCTTGCCATCCACCCTTTTTCCTCGGCACATGTGAGTTGGCACACAACTCACTATGTGCCAAGTGGGACCTCCTTTTAATGGTCTTGAATGCACAATCCACGGGCATATTTCATCTTCACATGCACATGCAACCGTGTAGCGCACATTGACGTCTGAGTTCACCACCTTGTGTGGACGATAATGCGTAACCAAGTAGTTGTCGAGCCACATCTTCAATTCCAAGAAGGTTTCGAACTTAGACCCTTTAGCAATCTGGTTCTTGTCGTCTCCCAAATCACGGTGAGAGCTTGGCCTAACCCCAAGAGATATACATTGGGCACCATCTACCACGGCTTCATCCGCGAGACTAACATCCTTGAACAATGCAGCCCGATGATCCCGACCGAATACCTTCTCGAAAGCTTCAGCCTCCTTCACCGTGAACCCCTCCGCATCAACTTGTTCGTCGGGACCATCGTCATCCGAGTCCGATGCATATGCACGTGAAAAAGGGGTGGAATGGTCCATTGTCTCTTGCAAATGACATTTGTCGAGATCACCCACATTGTTGTCATGGAGATCAACTTCATTGTCAACGTCTGCATACTCATCATTCTCCTCTTGCAAAGCTTCATCTTGGTTGTTTGTAAACGGGCTCAATGTTGGCCTCACTTCTTGGGTCAAAAGAGGTTCAACAATTTCATCTCACTTCAAGGGTGGGGGGCTACTAGCAGCCAAAGGGGAGGGGTTCCGGTTCAAATGCAAACTTGAATCAACCTTCTTCGTTGCAAATAACTCAAGAGCCTTGTCTAGTGATTCAGCCACCGTTCCTTGTATGCAACTCAACATTGCTCCGAGTTGACATGCATTGTCTTCCAACAGATGTGCATTCCAAAACCTACATTATGCCTTCCCTCCAACTCAATGATATCACTAGGGTCCATCCAATTCAAATCTTTCCACACTTGTTGCAAGAGCTCCGCATAGCTAGGACTACTATCAAACACCATGTCAAGCTTATCTAGGTCTGGTTCAATATTGCCTTTCAAGAAGGTGTCTTTGTCCCCATGATGAACAAACACAAATGTTCTTCACATCCCTATTAGCATTCAAACAACACAATGTAACATTGCTTCATTGAGTACTAATCCAAGAATTAACACGGAATACAAACCCTAAAATATATATCAAACAACAACGCTAACCCTAACCCTAGCCCTAAACCTAACCCTAGCACCAACATAAGAACACCCATAAGAATAACCCTAACATACTAACAAAGCCTAATCATAGGAAATTGGCAAACAAACATCTCACATCTCCATGCAAATCTCTAGATCCAAAAAAAACTAGGTGAGGGAGTCCTGGACTAGGGGGTGTCCGGATAGCCGAATTATCATCATCGGCCGGACTCCAAGACTATGAAGATACAAGATTGTAGACTTCATCCCGTGTCCGGATGGGACTTTCCTTGGCGTGGAAGGCAAGCTTGGCGATACGGATATGTAGATCTCCTACCATTGTAACCGACTCTATGTAACCCTAGCCCTCTCCGGTGTCTATATAAACCGGATGGATTTAGTCCGTAGGACGAACAACAATCATACCATATGCTAGCTTCTAGGGTTTAGCCTCCTTGATCTCGTGGTAGATCTACTCTTGTAATACCCACATCATCAATATCAATCAAGCAGGACGTAGGGTTTTACCTCCATCAAGAGGGCCCGAACCTGGGTAAAACATCGTGTCCCTTGTCTCCTGTTACCATCCGCCTAGACGCACAGTTCGGGACCCCCTACCCGAGATCCGCCGGTTTTGACACCGACATTGGTGCTTTCATTGAGAGTTCCTCTATGCCGTCGCAATCAGGAAGGATGCCTTTTCCCGTCTTTAAAGACGGTGCCGTCATCAAGGGAGCTTTAGCCGCTAGCCAAACTATCCGGCTAGGTGGTTTTCTTATGACCACCTGTTCGGCCACCGCTCCGACAATGACCTCTCAGGTCGTCAAAAGCGATCTTCACATCAGCTCGGAATTCGCCGAGCAGCTAGATCCGATGGAGATCTCCTCCGTAAACAAGCTCTTGGATCGCATCGCCGCCCTGGGAGTCGCTACAGACTACGATCAGATTGGGCTTAAAACCGATCTGAGAGAAATTAACTCTCCCCAGGCTACCCACCACATTGTTGTGGTAGAGGAACAATGCGACGACTCTTCTTCTATGTTGAAAACCAGCTATGTCCGGATTCCCGATCTCTCCATGCCGGATTCCCGCAGAGGGATGGACGTCAATCAAATACTGAACCTAAAGTCAGGCATCGGACCAGATTTGTTGGAAAACATCCAACAACCCAAGCTTCCAAATCCGGAAACTTCTTGGCCTTTGAGCCTCAGATCGGGCGGGGTTCCAAATTTAATTCCACCCGCCCACCCAAACATAAGCGATCTATCTCAAATACGGCAAGAGCCCGATGAAACAGTACATCATTACTGGGCCAGATTCCTCCTGGTTATGAATAGGATAAAAGACTGCCGTGAAGAAAGCGCGATTTCAATTTTCTGCAACAATTGCGCGGACAAGGGAATCATGAACGGCATAAGTCGTCGCGAAGTTACACGCTTCACCGACCTAGCGACCATTGTACAAAAATACTGTGCGATGGAGAGTGCCTGGAAAACCGAAACCAGGTTTTGGGACAATCCGACCCTGAATACAACCCTAGTCCGAAACAAAAGGGTGCGTCATACTCAAGCACCTGGGTTAAAAACCAAAAAGCAAAAACACCCTAAAGGGCACGGAATCGTACTGGAGGGATGGCTCAACGGACCCTGTAAAATCCACAGTACGGAGGGCGCCAGTCCAACACATAGCCTTCGAGCATGTTGGATATTACGGCAGGTGGCCAAAACTGGCGAAGGCTTTGTAGCCCCGGGCAACCAGCCCAACAGTACCAGTACGGTATTAACAGTCTTCGAGACTTTCGCATCAAATAACATGCGGAAACGAACAATCCACAGCCTCGCCGAAGTCTACCAAGTAGCAACAACAAATCCATGGAGCGACACGGCTATCACCTTCAATGCCAGCGACGAACCTAAATTCTGAACAGCTCGAGCACCAGCCGCATTGGTCCTCAGTCCGATAGTGGACGGCTTTCGTCTTACCAGGGTACTCATGGATGGCGGCAGCGGATTAAACCTCATCTACGAGGAAACCCTTCAAAAAATGGAAATTGACTGGAGCCGCATTGAGCGCAGCAGCACAACCTTCAAGGGAATAATCCCTAGTCGAGAAGTACGCTGCACAGGAAAAATCACACTAGACGTAGTGTTCGGCACGCCGGACAATTACAGGTCCGAAGAGGTCATGTTCCAAGTGGCCCCATTCGGCAGCGGATATCACGCCTTGTTAGGGCGAGAGGCATTCACAATCTTCCAAGCTATACCTCATTACGGGTACATGAAGCTCAAAATGCCCGGGCCCAATGGAATAATCACTCCTGTTAGTGATCCAGATATAGCACTCCGCGCTGAAAATAAGACAGCCGCACTGGCCCTAGAGGCACTATTCGAAGCCCTAGCGGCAGAGGAACTCACTACGCTGCGCTCCACAGTGGACAGGGACGATGTGATACTCGATAAGAGGTCTAAGTCCACCTCTTTTAAACCAGCAGACGAAATAGTCAAATTCCAAGTTCATCCAATGGACCCCACAAAGACGGCCTCCATTGGGGCACAATTAAATCCTGATGTAGAAGCCGCACTACGAGAATTCCTATGGGAAAATTGGGACATTTTTGCCTGGCACCCTTCAGACATGCCAGGAATCCCACGCAGGCTGGCAGAGCACAGCCTAAATATCCTAAAAGGGTAGCCAGTCAAGCAGGCTCTTCGGCGATTTTCTGAACCCAAAAGACAGGCAATGGGAGAGGAGCTAGCCAAACTCTTAGAACCCGGATTCATCATAGATATAAAACATCCGGACTGGCTAGCCAACCTGGTAATGGTACCAAAAAAGGACAAATCCTGGCGCCTTTGTGTCGATTTCAAAGACCTTAACAAGGCCTGTCCAAAGGACCCTTTCCCTCTCCCTCGCATCGACCAAATCATCGATGCTACCGCAGGGCACGATTCATTGTGCTTCCTCGACGCATACTCCGGATACCATCAAATCAAGATGGCGGAAAAAGACCAGGCCGCAACGGCATTCATTACTCCATACGGACCATTCTGCTTCAACACAATGCCCTTTGGACTCAAAAACGCCGGCGCAACATATCAGCGCATGATTCAGACATGTCTGGCTACCCAGATAGGCAAAACAGTAGAGACATACGTAGACGATGTGGTCGTCAAGACCAAACACGTCGAAACTCTAGTAGACGACTTGAGGGTGACATTCGACAACCTCCGAGCATATGACATTAAGCTCAATCCGGAAAAATGTGTCTTCAGCGTACCAGCCGAAAAGCTCTTGGACTTCATTGTATCCGGTAGAGGAATTGAAGCAAACCCAGCCAAGATCCGAGCTTTGTCACAATTGGATATCCCAAAAGACCTCAAGCAAATACAAAAACTAACTGGATGCGTGGCGGCTCTAAGCCGCTTCATCTCCCGTTTGGGAGAAAAGGCATTGCCCCTTTATCGCCTCCTCCGACGCACCGAACACTTCGAATGGACGGATGATGCCACGGCCGGACTCGAAGAAATTAAGGCCATATTGGCAACAAATCCGGTCCTGGCCGCGCCCAACCTGGGCGAACCAATGTTATTATATATCGCAGCAACACATCAAGTTGTCAGCACGGTACTCATCGTCGAACGAGAAACAGAAGGGCACAAATTCCCTCTTCAAAAACAAGTGTAGTACGTATCGACTGTCTTAACTCCATGCAAGTCCCGGTACCCACATTATCAAAAGATAGCGTATGCGGTGTTCATGGCATCCCAGAAGCTGCGAACTACTTTCAAGAGTGTTCCATAACGGTGGCCTCCGAAGTACCTCTCAACGATATTATAAACAATCGCGATGCGACGGGCAGGATTGCAAAATGGGCCATTGAGCTCTTACCATTTGACATAACCTACAAACCACGGCGAGCTATAAAGTCGCAAGTTCTGGCTGACTTTATCGCCAAATGGACCGAAGCCGAACTCCCTAAAGAGTACGGCGCATACTCCAATTGGATCATGCATTTCGACGGCTCCAAAATGTTGGCTGGCTTGGGGGCTGGCGTCGTCTTGACGTCCCCAACCAGAGACACAGTCCAATACGTGCTTCAAATAATGTACACGGACTCCAACAATGCAGCCGAATACGAGGCCCTTCTACATGGCCTCCGGATGGCAATCTCCATGGGTATTCAACGCCTAGAGGTGCGCGGGGATTCAAACCTCACAATATCCCAAGTAAATGGAGACTTTGACGCCAAGGATCCAAAAATGGCAGCCTACCATAATGTCGTCTTAAAAATGTCAGCCCGGTTCGAAGGACTCGAATTCCACCATGTAGCCCGGGATAATAACCAGGCAGCAGACGTGTTGGCACGCATCGGCGCAAAACGCGACGCCGTCCCTCCAAACATCTTCCTAGAGCGGCTCTTTAAGCCATCCGTATTATGGGAAGAGGAGTCCGGAAACGACAACCGGGAACCAACAGCACCACCCAACACAGAACATTCTGACACAATTGGTGGCTCAGCCAATGAAATAACACCTTCAGCCCACGAGATAATGGCAGTAATTGCCCCGTGGACGGAACCATTCCTAGCCTACTTAATCAGGCAGGAACTCCCCGAAGACCAAAATGAGGCCGCTGCATAGTTCGGCGATCTAAAGCCTACAAGGTCCATGAGGGAGAACTCTATAAGAAAAGCACAACCAGAGTCCTTCAAAGGTGTATCTCCGAAGAGGAAGGGCGAAATCTCCTGGCTGAAATTAACGCCGGACTCGGCGGGCACCACGCTGCAGCCCGGGCCCTTGTAGGCAAGGCCTTCCGTACAGGATTTTATTGGCCGACAGCCCGGGCAGATGCTCAGGACATAGTCCAACGATGCGTTGGTTGCCAGCTCTTTGCTAATCAAAGCCACATGCCACCCACCGCCCTCAAAACTATACCCATCACTTGGCCATTTGCGGTCTGGGGGATTGACATGGTCGGACCCCTTAAAGGGGGAACCCACAAGCACAAATACTTATTTGGTCATGGTGGAAAAATTCACCAAATGGATAGAGGCCAAGCCGGTTAAAAAGGCAGAATCTGGACCTGTGATAGACTTCATATCCGGGGTAGTACACCGTTTTGGCGTCCCCCACAGCATCATCACTGATAATGGCACGAATTTCACAGCCGACGAGGTTAAACTCTGGTGCAAAAACATGGGCATCAAGCTCGACTACGCTTTAGTCTACCACCGTCAAACTAACGGTCAAGTGGAACGAGCAAATGGTCTAATCATGAGTGGCATTAAACCCAGATTAGTGCGGTCCCTCACAGAATCTAACACGCACTGGGTAGAGGAGCTTGACTCCGTACTCTGGGGGCTGGGGACCACGCCAAACTGCACTACCGGATTCACACCATTTTTTATGGTATACGGCGCTGAGGCAGTTTTGCCCTGCGATATAATTCATGACTCACCTCGCGTGCGCATGTACGAGAAAAGAGAAGCCGAGTTGGATCGGCAGGACAGTTTGGACGCTTTAGAGGAGGAGCGCGACGTGGCAAAATCCCATTCCGCATTCTATCAACAGCAGGCTCGAAGATATCAAAGCAGGGAAGTACCGGCCAAAACTTACAATGTTGGCGAGCTAGTTCTATGCCTACCGGACAAGAAAAAGGACAAACTTAAGCCCAAATGGGAAGGTCCCTTCATCATCGACCAAGTCCTTACCGGCGGTGCATACCGTCTACGTAACGCATCTCACAACCGACTCGAGCCAAACCCATGGAACGCAGCCCGTCTCCGAAGATTTTACGCCTAGCGCCGGACTCAGGGTTCGTCTCCTTCCTCCGTCCATCTTTCATATTTTTTTCACTGTCTTTGTTTTCCCTCCTTTTTCGTCCCCCTCTCAGTACAAGCTTCTTGAGGGCTGATCTGCGCTTTGTTCGCACTCACTCGATGTGCTACTCGCACTCGTTATACCTGGGGGCTTCTTTAACAGAAGCTTATTTATACGGGCTTCATGCCCAACACATGTGTCACACTTCTGCATATACCTTTTGATCACCATTATATGCATCGATATGACTTAAGTTTTGGCCAAGCCGGGTTGCCTGGCTCCTGTGCTTACCCCTACGTTCCCGATTGTTCGGCTAGGAGGTAAAGGGAGCACCTCTGTGATTGTTACTGCCGGGTCAGCCGGATGTGTACCTCAGACTGGGTGAAGCCGAAGGCTAGCGTTCTTAAGGGAATATTCGGTCGGTGAGCTGAAAGATGATTTATTACTTACCTATTTATCTGCCCCCAGATGCTTTTTCTGCTATTTTCGCAGTGTGGACATGCACTTTAGGGCATGCCTCCCAGGGAAAGGAACCCTTAACGGAACTATTCTCCCTGGAAGATGTTTCTTACTAACCATGTAATATAACATAGCTAGTTGGGAACTTGTCTGATAAAGCAATTATGACCCCTACGCCTTGTGTCCATGCATGCCCCGGTTCTTTTATAATCGTAAGGGTATTCGGACACACTCCAGACTGTTGGGTCCCGAGGTTGAAGCGAAAAGGTCCGCAAAGACAAACAATCTACAATCCGGCTAGAAGGCATTCTACATGTCATTTTAAAATTACATCGTCAAACTGACTGATTGTACTCCTCTTCAATCCCATCTAACAGGCTGTCTAATTTACAGTCCTGTTGGGAATATTTCGCGGCCAACTCTACTTGGCCGTACATATGGCTCACAGGGATCTCCTTCCCATCGGGCCCAACAGGTCCGATCTCGTCCATGTGGTTTGGGTCAGCCTTCGGGTACCGCGTCTTCACCATGGCCCAGGCCTCCCTGGCACCTTGACGGCAGGCCGATATCTTCCACAGACGGAGACGCCGCCGGACTCCCTGAAACTTCTCAGCAAGCCCTCCAAGACCCTCGGGTAGGGAGACGGAAGGCCATAAGGCCTGAACGACGCCGCTCATCGCCTGCCGAACACGTTCGTGCAACTACAGCAGCTCGGGAAGAGGGTCTCCCGTGGAACCAGGCATCTCCTCCGCCGGACGACCCATGAGCACACCTACAGACACATTTCTGTCAATCGACTTCCTCGCTGAACTCTTCTTTTCAAAAGAGTTTGCTCAAGCACTTACTATAAATGCCGCAACGAAGCCGCCGATTTTCATTTACGAAGTTAGACAGCTGGACCCAGACATCTTTTAGTTCTTCGCCCAGCTGGGTGTTGGCATCTTGGAGTTTGTTCCTCTCCTGCTGCACCCTCATAAGCACCTTCTCGCCGGCCTTCAACTGGCGCAGCAGATGTTGCTTGTCCGGATCTAGTCCGGCACCCTCTGCAATATTATTGTCAGACTATACACACACGCCGCACTTCATAAACTACTTCTCTTTTCAAAATATGAATTACCAGAGGGGGTCTCCGTGGCGCCCCCAGCAGCGGCTAGTGCGGCCTCAAGTTGGGCCTTGCATTCTTGAAGCTCCTGGGATAGGTGGGTATTCTTCTCGGTAAGATCCTGCATAACAAATGATCCTTAAATCAGTTAGTTTAACTATTTTAAGTCTCGGGGGCTACTGGCATATATAACTATTACAATTCCTCACCCGTATGTCTTTTACATACTGCTCCGTGGCTCTGGTTAAACCATCTTGAGCAGCACGGAGGTGCGCGTCTCCCGCATTAAAGGCATTCAACGCCTCTAGGGAGAAACACGCGTCACGAAGAACTGGCCGACAGCGCTCTCCACCTCAGACCTGGTGGCGGACAACCTGTCGGCATCCTCTGTTGGAGGAGCATCCGGCTCGCGCCTTGCGCTCGCCTCCCATCCGAACCAGGCGTTGGAGCCTGGCTGGCGGAGGCTTGGTTGGCACCCTCTCCGGACTCAGTCCGGCGAGCGCTCTTTCTCCTGGAAGAATCATAAGCATTAATATACCTCCCATGAGTCTTTCCCTTAAAAGACAATGGTCCACCATACCTTTGCGGTGACGTTTCGATTCGCGCCGCACTCCTCTTCCGCCTGCTAGGCCGAACTGACCTCGTTTGGTCAGTCGCCGCGGGCTCGGCTTCCCACCGTAAAGGAACCTCCTGCAAAGCACCATTGGTACATGGTGGTCAGAAATAAGCATCAAAAAATTAACGGTGTCAGGACTTCGGTCGTACTCACCTGGGAAGCCGGACATAAACCGGGGTAGTCAGCCGTAATGGCGACTAAAGCATTGTCTATGCTGAGCTGGTGGAACACCCCGTCAATCAAATCCACCTTTATGTCTGGATCCTCTTCGGAGGCCGGATCCAGGGATCTTCCCGGATCCTCGGGTTGTGGAGTTGGGCTTTCTATGCCCTCCACATCCCGGCGCAGTTCCTGCGTTGAAATCATAAAGTAAGACACTTATCTTTGAAAGCACAGATCAGATATATAAACGTCCGCTTACCCAGCTCCGAGGGTAATTCATGGAGAATCCATTCAATGGACTCGTGCGGAGGAAGTCCTCCCTCTCCCCCTTGTACAAGCCGGACAGGATCTTCACCAGATCGATGGCCGATCCCGGCCCCGTGCGGCTATGACGGGTGGCGTCATTCTCCCTGTTGAAATCCCACATGGTGTGGCCCCTATATTGGAGCGGCTGCACCCCTCGCATAATGCATGTGGCCATGACTCCAATCATGGTTAATCCGGAATGGGCTAGTAACCGTATCCGGCCCATCAGATAGTGGACGCTCCTGTCATCTTCCCATTGAGGGCTCCGTGGGCGCCAACTCAGGCGTTTCTTCAGAGGAGCGTTGCTAAACTCCGGGAGGCCGATCCGAACTGGATCCGGTAGCGGGGCGTCTTCCATATAGAACCACTCCGAAGGCCAGTCTTCGGACGCCTTCTTCGGGGTTCCGGATAGATATCCGGTCCCGACGATGCGCCATATTTCGGCTCCGCCCACTTGATATATCGACTCCTCGTGAGAACGGGGTACGAGGCAAAACAGCCTCTTCCACAGCGCAAAATGGGGCTCGATGCCCAAGAACATCTCGCAAAGAGCTACAAAGCTCGCGATGTGCAAAATGGAGGCGGGCGTGAGGTGGTGAAGCTGGAGTCCATAGAACTCCAGGAGCCCCCGGAGAAACGGATGTATGGGAAATCTGAGTCCCCTTATTAAGTAGGGGACGAAGCATACCCGCTCTCCTTTGGAGGGATTGGGGACGCCCTCCGCCTGCTTCCCACCCTTGTAGGTGGCCAGTCCGGCTCGAACTGGAACCATAAAGGCTGGGGGAAGGTATCCCTCTGCTTGGAGCGTCACTAACTCTCTATGCGGGACTGAGCATCTCCTCCAATCTCCTGGCGGAGGACTGGGAGCACGAGAAGAGGAGCCGCGTCGACTATCCATGTTGGAATGGATTTTTTGTCAGATGCGCCTCGATGAGTACTTGCGGAAGGAGGATGGTGTGATTTGGATCTGGATCCTCGCCTCTCTTATAGGCAGCTTATTCGTGCAGCTAGGGGGTAAAACGTAAGAATACCCTGGCTTTTCGCATTCGTACAACACGTGGAAGAAGGCCATTATTGGACGTGGAAGCCAAGGAGCGCATCATTTATGAAGCAACCGGACACTATCCGGCAAACACATGGAACATGAAGGAGAACCCGCCTTGCAAACGCCGAAGACAATATACGCGCCGGACTCGTCGTCATTGAAGCCTGGTTCGGGGGCTACTGAGGGAGTCCTGGACTAGGGGGTGTCCGGATAGCCGAACTATCATCATTGGCCGGACTCCAAGACTATGAAGATACAAGATTGAAGACTTCGTCCCGTGTCCGGATGGGACTTTCCTTGGCGTGGAAGGCAAGCTTGGTGATACGGATATGTAGATCTCCTACCATTGTAACCGACTCTATGTAACCCTAGCCCTCTCCGGTGTCTATATAAACCGGATGGCTTTAGTCCGTAGGACGAACAACAATCATACCATAGGCTAGCTTCTAGGGTTTAGCCTCCTTGATCTCGTGGTAGATCTACTCTTGTAATACCCACATCATCAATATCAATCAAGCAGGACGTAGGGTTTTACCTCCATCAAGAGGGCCCGAACCTGGGTAAAACATAGTGTCCCTTGTCTCCTGTTACCATCCGCCTAGATTCACAGTTCGGGACCCCCTACCCGAGATCCACCAGTTTTGACACCGACACTAAGGTTTCCCCAAACTAGCAACAAATGAGCAAATTTGGTAACATTACTTGGACCAAAAAAAGGGGATCGGAGAAAACTACCTTGAGGGAGGGTTTGACTTCAAAATCCACGGACAAATTCTTCAAATTTGCAAGATTTGGGAGAGGATTTGAGAGGGGGAGAGAGTGGGAGAGGGGGCAAAGCTCGGGTTGGGGTGTGTGGGGTGGGGAGAGTGGGGGAGGGGGGCCAGCCAAGTGGCTCGATAAATCACAGTGCAGTGCCCGAGCGCTAGGCGCTGCACTTTAAATGTGTGGCGCCAAGCTCGGAGGCGCTGCACTGCTGGGTGCGGGCCCAGGGACTGCCATGGTGGACTGGCGTGCAACGCCCCAGAGGTAGGCGCTGCACCATAGGGTGTGGCTCCTGCGTGGCGGGCGCTACACAAAAAGGTCATCGGCGTGAAATAGTTTCACGGGCAGTTCATTCTATGATTTGATTTTGTCCCGAGGTCAAAATTGTCAAATTTGCTTGTCCTTGCAGCAATTTCCTATAAATGGCAAGTGATAGGCGTCGGCGTGGCGGCGGTGGTCACGCTAGGTGGAGTCCCCCTGCTCGCTTGCCACTCCTCGTCATGCGTGCGCCGTGATTGAATCACGACACCGGATTGAAGCACGCCCTCACCTGCCCCCATGTCTCTCTGTTGTTGCAACACCTAGTTGCCACCGTCATAACACAGCCTTGTTGTCTGTCGTATCTCTCGGTGTCACCGCTCGCACCATCGGCGCATGCGGGGTTGAGACTTTTCCCCCAAAGCTAGTTGAAGCTTTTTTCACCATCGTTGAAGCCTTTTTCCAACTGTTGATACCAGTTTTAGAAAAACTCGACGCCAATGGTAGCTTGGCAAAATGCAGGTTGTAGCAAACTGGATGCCGGTTGTAGCTCCTTGGTCATAGATTGCAGCTATTTGCCATCATCGCCCACA
The DNA here is from genome assembly GCF_002162155.2 of Triticum dicoccoides. NCBI lineage: Eukaryota > Viridiplantae > Streptophyta > Magnoliopsida > Poales > Poaceae > Triticum > Triticum dicoccoides. Next base: position 104,548,898 of record NC_041385.1, read on the forward strand.
AGTTCGCCGTCGTTGGTTGCAGTAAGTCAGTCCAACAGTTGTAGCTTTTTCTTGTTGCTAGTCGTAGCTTTTCGCGGTGTGGGTTGCAACTTTTCTGATCTCCCGACTGCAGTTGTTTGTCGGTGTCGGCCACCAAACTACACTATCGAAGATTGTAGCAGATAGCGAGGCTTGTTGTAGCAAAAAATGATATAATTTTAGCAAAAAGCCAGTTGTGTTTCCAACTCGCTTATCGGTTGCAGCAAAAAAACAATTGTGGTTCCAGCTCTAGATTTGGCCAGTCGAGGCAAAACAAAATGTTGGTTCCACCATTGCTGTCCGCTCGCTATCATCGCAACCTTCACCGTGGTCATCCATGGAGACTCATCGACACGCCTCGGAACGGTCCCAGCACCTTCGTCATGGAACCCCGGCATGGTCCCAGCACCTCCGTCGTGGGAGCGTCTATACACCACGGTGCAAAGATCGAAAAAAGCACATAGTGGAGCCGTCTTGCAGGAGCGCTTCTGGAGGTAGGAAACGATACGATGTAGCAAATGAGTGGGCCGCGTATGTTTCGGAGGAGATAACATAGGAGAGGTAGTGGGCCTAAGAAAATCACGCGTGGATCATTGAACGTGGGCGAGAAGATGAAGCCTTTGATCACATCTAATCGGAAGGTGCACGCACCGGCCGAGTCGCCGCGCCTAACACAAATGTTTGCCAAATTTGATTGGCGTCATGCTTTGTGTTTTCATGTGATGTTCGGTAGATGCCATATACGGCGATCTGAGCAGACTTCATGATGATGTGCTGCGAAGAGAGAAAAGCCTGATCGCCTCGCAAAATCCAAGATACCCGCTCTACATCGTTAACGTGCCGCAGCAAAGGTTGTATGTCGACACATTCCCTATGGAAAAGTTCTTCCTTCAATTCGATTACATCTTCGACATGTTTCACTTAAAAAAGCTAGATTTTATGTTTGTCCGCCTTTTTGCCTTGTACATGAACTACATCATCTGGATTGAGCAGATATCTTATATCTATGTCGTTGACCCATACTTCATGCATGAGAGCTTCTTGGCAGTCTGCGAAAAGCACCATGAATACACGAGTAACTACATTGCTGATTTCATGGTCGGCAATAAGGACATGCAAGGAGACGATTCTCGTGCCTTATCATCCCATATAAGTCATCCACGCGGATATCCTTCCTTTGATTTCAATCATTTCATTTGCACGCGTGGAGGCTAATTTGAGGTGTACTTATTTTGCGCAGCGGCGGGCGCGTCGTCCTCATCATCCTTTACCCCCGATTACCCCATGCTCTTTATTTCAACTCATCGAAGAACATGACAAAAAAGGATTACACCCACATCAAGTCTGTTCTCGACAGTGCTATCTTTAGCTACGGCCTACGGGGTGGAGAGCTCACGACCAGGAAGACAAGGAACCGCGCGCCCGCCTTCGGCCATAAGACCGATGAAAGGATCAATAAGAGGTGTCTAGAGGGGGTGATTAGAACCCCAACAAGCAAAAGTAGCAGTTTTTAAATTCTTCACGTTCAGGTGGAGTTTTAGCACAAGTTTAAGCATTCACAATACATTTCAAGCAATCATGGCAAGAGTATATGAGCAGCGAAAAGTAAAGCATGCAAGTTGCAAGAAAGTAAAGGGATGGGATTGGAGTGTACAAACGCAATTGGAAACACGGCGATTTTTGGCGTGATTCCGATAGGTGGTGCTATCGTACATCCATGTTGGTGAAGACTTCAACCCACAAAGGGTAATAGTTGCACGAGTCCATGGAGGCCTCTACCCATGAAGGGTCCATGAAGAAGCAACCTTGTCTATCCCATCATGGCCATCGCCCATGAAGGACTTGCCTCACTTGGGTAGATCTTCTCGAAGTAGGCGATCTCCTTGCCCTTACAAACTCCTTGGTTCAACTCCACAATCTTATCAAAGGCTCCCAAGTGACACCTAACCAATCTAGGAGACACCACTCTCCAAAAGGTAATAGATGTTGTGATGATGATGAACTCCTTGCTCTTGTGCTTCAAATGATAGTCTCCCCAACACTCAACTCTCTCTCATAGATTTGATTGTGGTGGAGAGATGATTTCAGTGGAAAGCCACTTGGGGAAGGCTAGAGATCAAGGTTCTTGTGGTTGGATTGGAATGTCTTGGTCTCAACACATGAGTAGGTGGTTCTCTCTCAGAAAATGATTAGTGGAAGTGTAGGCAAGTTCTGATGGCTCTCTCTTGAATAGAGAATGGGGTGGAGGGGTATATATAGCCTGCACACAAAATTTAACCGTTACACACATTTAACTCAACTCGGTCAGACCGAATAGGTGAACTCGGTGAGACCGATTCAGTTCAAAATGTGAACGTTAGGATTCTTGGTGGGACCTACATGATCAACTCGGTGGGACCGATGCTCTAGGGTTAGGGCAAAACCTCATCTCAGTGTGACTGATTGCATGAACTCGGTGAGACTGATTTCAGCAATGAGCAAACAAAGAGTTGGTCAAGCAAACTCGGTGGGACTGATCGCTCACTTCGGTAAGACCAAAATAATTGCAACAGGCAACAGAGAGATTGCAAGGCCATCTCGGTGAGACCGAGATCCCTATCGGTGAGACCGAACTGATTAGGGTTTCTGGCAGTGACTATGTCAAGTGAACTCGGTGGCGCCGGATAGATCAAATCGGTGGGACCGAGTTTGACTATAGGTTTTGGACATATTTGGAATTGAGAAAGTGGTTGAGGGCTTTGGAGCATATCACTAAGCACTTTGAACAAGTAGACCATTAAGCAACACCTCATCCCCTTTTAATAGCATTGGCTTTTCCTATGGACTCAATGTGATCTTGGATCACTAGAATAGAAATGAACAGTCTTGAGCTATTGCCAATCTTTGTCCTTAGCATCTTGAAGGGGTTCCACATCCTCTTGTCCATGCCACGCCTTTGTTGACATTAATTACCAAAATCACCCAGGGAGCACTTGTGCTTTCAACCAACTTCTGTTGCATCCAGCAACCGAGTGGTACTCTCAGTGCTAGATTCTATATCCTCCACCACGTGATGGAGTACACATGGGATCAGCAGAACCTTCACATGTCACCTAGATCTTGCGATGCCCATATTCTGCAATGGGCAAAGAACCTAGGAGATATCCCGGATCATCGACTCCGAGCTGAGTTCTATCACATCCAACGTGAACTTGCCCAAATCATCATGAAGGAGGTCCTCAAAAAAACAGGGATGTTGTATGAAGAAGGGGAAATGTCACGGGAAGACATCCAAACACGCGTAGCCGCTCAACATCTCGACCTGAAGCCTTACTGCGCTCGGGGACTATCTCCCTGACTTGGATGGATGGCACGAAATGTTGGAGTGATTGCGATATATGACAATGTGTCCGTTTAGGCCATACTTTCTATATGACGAAACTTTGAGTTGCGCAGGACGAAACTTTATTTGTGATGTAATTAAACTGTCCTCCTCAACTAGCTAAGATCACTCTAGTTAGGGCATTTTGGGTACGATGAACTTTGTTATTTATGCTTATGATATGTTGCTTATTGATGTCTACTACACAACCTTCTTCTTGTAGACGTTGTTGGGACTCCAAGTGCAGAGGTTTGTAGGACAGTAGCAAATTTCCCTCAAGTGTATGACCTAAGGTTTATCAATCCATAGGAGGCGTACGATGAAGGTGGTCTCTCTCAAACAACCTTGCAACCAAATAACAAAGAGTCTCTTGTGTCCCCAACACACCCAATACAATGGTAAATTGTATAGCTGCACTAGTTCGGCGAAGAGATGGTGATACAAGTGCAATATGGATGGTAGATATAGGTATTTATAATCTGAAAATATAAAAACAGCAAGGTAACTAATGATAAAAGTGAGCGCAAATGGTATTGCAATGGTAGGAAACAAGGCATAGGGTTCATATTTCACTAGTGCAAGTTCTCTCAACAATAGTAACATAATTAGATCATATAACTATCCCTCAACATGCAACAAAGAGTCACTCCAAAGCCACTAATAGCGGAGAACAAACGAAGAGATTATGGTAGGGTACGAAACCACCTCAAAGTTATCCTTTCTGTTCTATCTATTCAAGAGTCCGTAGTAAAATAACATGAAGCTATTCTTTCCTTTCAATCTATCATAGACTTCATACTAGAATAACACCTTAAGACACAAATCAACCAAAACCCTAATGTCACCTAGATACTCCATTGTCACCTCAAGTATCCGTGGCCATGATTATACGATATGCATCACACAATCTCAGATTCGTCTATTCAACCAACACAAAGTACTTCAAAGAGTGCCCCAGAGTTTCTACCGGAGAGGCAAGACGAAAACGTGTGCCAACCCCTATGCATACGTTCATGGGCGGAACCCGCAAGTTGATCACCAAACCATACATCAGGTGAATCATGTGATATCCCATTGTCACCACAGATAAGCACGGCAAGACATACATCAAGTGTTCTCAAATCCTTAAAGACTCAATCCGATAAGATAACTTCAAAGGGAAAACTCAATCTATTACAAGAGAGTAGAGGGGGGAGAAACATCATAAGATCCAACTATAATAGCAAAGCTCGCGATACATCAAGATCGTGCCATAGAAAGAACACGAGAGAGAGAGAGAGAGAGAGAGAGATCAAACACATAGCTACAGGTACATACCCTCAGCCCCGAGGGTGAACTACTCCCTCCTCGTCATGGAGAGCGCCGGGATGATGAAGATGGCCACCGGTGATGGATTCCCCCTCCGGTAGGGTGCTAGAACAGGCTCCCGAGAGGTTTTTGGTGGCTATAGAGGCATGCGGCGGCGGAACTCCCGATCTATTGTTCCCTTCGATGTTTTTAGGGTATATGGGAATATATAGGCGAAAGAAGTTGGTCGGGGGAGCCTCAAGGGGCCCACAAGGGTGGAGGGCGCGCCTAGGGGGTGGGCGCGCCCCCCTATCTCGTGGCCTCCTCGACGCTTCCCTGGCTTGCACTCCAAGTTCTCGGGATTGCTTCTGTTCCAAAAATAAGTTTCCCGAAGGTTTCATTCCGTTTGGACTCCGTTTGATATTCCTTTTCTTCGACCCACTGAAATAGGCAAGAAAACAACAATATGGATTGGGCCTTTAGTTAATATGTTAGTCCCAAAAATAATATAAAAGTGTATAATAGTGCCCATAAACATCCAAAATAGATAACATAATAGCGTGAATGCTTCATAAATTATAGATACGTTGGAGACGTATCAGCACCCCAAGCTTAATTCCTGCTTGTCCTCGAGTAGGTAAATGATAAAAGAAAGAATTTGTGAAGTGTGAATGCTAGAAGGTGCACAAGTTTGATCAATGATAATTTCAATCACCTTTTCTAGCATGATTACATTTCATAACAGTAGTTCATCTCATAAAACCTCTCACGATCAAGTAACAAGCTATTCACATGTTAAAGCATAGACCATAAACTTTCTTGAACACTAGCAAACTTCATTCTCAGTCATCAAACAATTGCAATTCATCTTATTTTCAGGAAGGGTCTATGTCAGAGCTTTGATTTAGCAAACTCCACATACTCAACTATCATATAGTCTTCTACAATTGCTAACACTCACTCAATACTTATGGTTATGGAGTTTTAATCGGTAACTAAGAAAGATAGGGGCTTATAATGTTGCCTCCCAACGTATTCGCCTTTGGGTGATGTCAACAATAATAGTTCATGCTAACTTACATT
>NC_041385.1:104554907-104590425 GCF_002162155.2 Triticum dicoccoides
GGTGCTTGCCAAAGGATAAAATGAAAAAGGGAAAGGTGAAGATCACCTTGACTCTTGCATAAAGTAAAAGATAGGCCCTTCACAGAGGGAAGCAGGGATTTGCAGAGGTGCCAGAGCTCGATTTTGAAATAGAGATAAATAATTTTGAGAGGTATGATCTCATTGTCAATATAACAACCAAGAGTTCCCAATATCTTCCATACTACATACATTATAGGTTGTTCCCAAACAGAATGGTAAAGTTTTTACTCCCCCTCCACCAACAATCACACTCCACGGCTTGTCTGAAACAACGGGTGTCATCCAACTAACATCAAACCTGGAGGAGTTTTGTTTGCAATTATTTTGATTTGATGTTGATCTTTTTGATCATGGGACTGGGCATCCCGGTTACCAGCCATTTTTCTCGTGAATGATGAGCGGAGTCCACTCATCTTGAGAATAACCCACCTAGCATGAAAGATACTGACAGCCCCTAGTCGCTACATGAGCGATGCAGGCATACAAAACAGATTATTATTTGAAGGTTTAGAGTTTGGCACATGCAAATTTACTTGGAACGGCAGGTAAATACCGCATATAGGTAGGTATGGTGGACACTCACGGCAAAAACTGGGTTTAAGGATATTTGGAAACACAAGTAGTATCTCTACTTGGTGCAAGGAATTTTTGCTAGCATGAGGGGGAAAGGCAAGCTCAACATGTTTGAATGATCCATGACAATATACTTTAACTGAGATGTGAGAAAACATAACCCATTATGTTGTCTTCCTTGTCCAACATCAACTCTTTAGCATCTCATACTTAATGAGTGCTCACAATTATAAAAGATGTCTAAGATAGTATATTTATATGTGAAATCTCTCTTCCTTCAATATTCTTTCATGAATTGTTCAAATGACCAATACAATGCTTGCTAACCTTTAATAAATTTACAACCTCTACTTCTTAGATGTGAAGTCATCACTCCCCATGGGATAAGCAAATGAAACATATATAATTTCAGATTTATGACATTCAACTCATTCAACCATTCACTCATAGGATATAAGTGAAGCACACGAGTAAATGACAAACTACTCCAAAAAGATATAAGTGAAGATCAATGAGTAGCTAAATTATGTAACTATGTGAAGACTCTCTCTCATTTAAGAATTTCAGATCTTGGTATTTTATTCAAACAGCAAGCAAAACAAAATAAAATGGCATTGCAAGCATAGCACAACTCATGTGAAGAAGCAAAAACTTAGGCTCAACCGATACTAACCGATAGTTGTTGAAGAAGAAAGGTGGGATGCCTAACGGGGCATCCCCAAGCTTAGATGCTTGAGACTTCTTGGAATATTATCTTGGGGTGCCTTGGGCATCCCCAAGCTTGAACTTTTGTGTCTCCTTAATTCCTCTCATATCATGGTTTCTCTTTTTCTCAAAAACTTCATCCACATAAAACTCAACAAGAACTCGTGAGATAAGTTAGTATAAACCAATCCAAAACCTTATCATTTTATACTGAAACAAATCACTAAAATTATTATTCAACATTTCATACTAAATGCCTCTGCATATTTAATACTCATATCCTCAAATAGAATCATTAAACAAGCAAACATATGCAAACAATGCAACCATAATAGCAATCTGCCAAAACAGTATAGTCTGTAACCAATGCAGGATTCAACATACTTCCCTAACTCCAAAAATTATGAGAAAAATACCTCACTGTAGAAGATTTATCAGATCTCAATATGCAAAAAGTTTCAACATTATACCATTCTCTGACTTTTCTAGGGAATTTTTGCAACAGCGGTAAACTTTCTGTTTTCAAACAGAAACATGTATACTAGCAAAATAAGCATGGTAAAGGCTATCCTTGACTTTTTTATTGAAATTAAAGATGCAAAACACTATTCTAAATAACAGCAAGCAAATACTAACAAAAGAAAATGACGCTCCAAGCAAAATACATATCATGTGGTGAATAAAAATATAGCTCCAAGTAAAGTTACCAATGAACGAAGACGAAAGAGGGGGTGCCTTCCGGGGAATCCCAAGCTTAGGCTCTTGGTTGTCCTTGAATATTACCTTGGGGTGCCATGGGCATCCCCAAGCTTTGGCTCTTTCCACTCCTTATTCCATAGTCCATCGAATCTTTACCCAAAACTTGAAAACTTCACAACACAAAACTCAACAGAAAAATCGTAAGCTCTGTTAGTATAAGAAAATAAAACCACCACTTAGGTACTGTAATGAACTCATTCTAAATTCATATTGGTGTAATATCTACTGTATTACAGCTTATCTATGGTTCATACCCTCCGATACTACTCATAGATTCATCAAAATAAGCAAACAACACATAGACAACAGAAACTATCGAAAACAGAACAGTCTGTAGTAATCTGTATCAAACGTATACTTATGGAACTCCAAAAATCCTAAAAAATTAGGAAGTCCTAAGCAATTTGTGTACCAATCCAGATGAAAAAGAATCAGATAAGAATCACGTTTTTGTGAATTATCAAAACTAATTTACTGGGTGATAAAGTTTCTGATTCTCAGCAGGATCAACACAACTATCACCGTAAGCTATCCTAAAGGTCTTACTTGGCACTTTAGTGAAACAAAAGCTATAAAACATGATTACTACAGTAGCATAATCATGTGAACACACAAAAACAGTAAGGGTAAATATTGGGTTGTCTCCCAACAAGCGCTTTTCTTTAATGTCTTTCTAGCTAGGCATGATGATGACAATGATGCTCGCATAAAAGATAATAATTGAAACATAACGGGAGCATCATGAAGCATATGACTAGCACATTTTAAGTCTAACCCACTTCCTATGCATAGGGATTTTGTGAGCAAACAACTTATGGGAACAATAATCAACTAGATAGTAAGGAAAAACAAGCATAACTTCAAAACTTTAAGCACATAGAGAGGAAACTTGATATTATTGCAATTTTTACAAGCTTATGTTCCTCCCTCATAATAATTTTCAGTAGCATCATGAATAAATTCAACAATATAACCAGCACCTATAGCATTATTTTCATGCTCTACAAGCATAGAAATTTTATTACTCTCCACATAAGCAAGTTTATTCTCATCAATAGTAGTGGGAGCAAACTCAACAAAATAATTATCATGTGAGGCATAATCCAATTGAAAGCTAAAATCATGATGAAAAGTTTCATGGTTATCATTATTCTTAATAGCATACAAGTCATCACAATAATCATCATAGATAGCAACTTTGTTCTCATAATGAATTGGAACCTCTTCCGAAATAGTGGATTCATTACTAAATAAAGTTGACACCCTTCCAAATCCACTTTCATAAATATTATAAGATTCAACATCCTCCAAAATAGTGGGATCATTACTTTCTAAAGTTGACACTCTTCCAAACCCACTTTCATCAATATAATCATCATAAGTAGAAGGCATGTTATCATCATAACAACTTTGCATATCAAAACTTGGGAGGCTAAAAATATCATCTTCATTAAACATAGCTTCCCCAAGCTTGTGGCTTTGCATATCATTAGCATCATGGATATTCAAGGAATTCATACTAACAACATTGCAATCATGCTCATCATACAAAGATCTAGTACCAAACATTTTAATGCATTCTTCTTCTAGCACTTGAGCACAATTTTCCTTTTCATCATACTCACGAAAGATATTAAAAAGATGAAGCATATGAGACAAACTCAATTCCATTTTTTTGTAATTTGTTTTTATAAACTAAAGTAGTGATAAAACAAGAAACAAAAATATTCGATTACAAGATCTAAAGATATACCTTCAAGCACTCACCTCCCCGGCAACGGCGGCAGAAAAGAGCTTGATGTCTACTACACAACCTTCTTCTTGTAGACGTTGTCGGGCCTCCAAGTGCAGAGGTTTGTAGGATAGTAGCAAATTTCCCTCAAGTGGATGACCTGAGGTTTATCAATCCGTAGGAGGCCTAAGACGAAGATGGTCTCTCTCAAACAACCCTGCAACCAAATAACAAAGAGTCTCTTGTGTCCCCAACACACCCAATACAATGGTAAATTGTATAGGTGCACTAGTTCGGCAAAGAGATGGTGATACAAGTGCAATATGGATGGTAGAAATACATATTTGTAATCTGAAAATATAAAAACAGCAAGGTAACTAATGATAAAAGTGAGCGTAAACGGTATTTCAATGGTAGGAAACAAGGCATAGGGTTCATACTTTCACTAGTGCAAGTTCTCTCAACAATAATAACATAATTAGATCATATAACTATCCCTCAACATGCAACAAAGAGTCACTCCAAAGCCACTAATAGCGGTGAACAAACGAAGAGATTATGGTAGGGTACGAAACCACCTCAATGTTATCCTTTCTGTTCTATCTATTCAAGAGTCCGTAGTAAAATAACATGAAGCCATTCTTTCCGTTCAATCTATCATAGAGTTCATACTAGAATAACACCTTAAGACACAAATCAACCAAAACCCTAATGTCACCTAGATACTCCATTGTCACCTCAAGTATCCGTGGGCATGATTATACGATATGCATCACACAATCTCAGATTCATCTATTCAACCAACACAAAGTACATCAAAGAGTGCCCCAAAGTTTCTACCGGAGAGTCAAGACGAAAACGTGTGCCAACCCCTATGCATAGGTTCATGGGCGGGACCCGCAAGTTGATCACCAAAACATACATCAAGTGAATCACGTGATATCCCATTGTCACCACAGATAAGCATGGCAAGACATACATCAAGTGTTATCAAATCCTTAAAGACTCAATCGGATAAGATAAGTTCAAAGGGAAAACTCAATCCATTACAAGAGAGTACAGGGGGGAGAAACATCATAAGATCCAACTATAATAGCAAAGCTCGCGATACATCAAGATCGTGCCATAGAGAGAACACGAGAGAGAGAGAGAGAGAGCGAGAGAGAGAGAGAGAGAGAGAGAGAGAGAGAGATCAAACACATAGCTACTAGTACATACCCTCATCCCCAAGGGTGAACTACTCCCTCCTCGTCATGGAGAGCGCCGGGATGATGAAGATGGCCACCGGTGATGGATTCCCCCTCCGGTAGGGTGCTAGAACAGGCTCCCGAGAGGTTTTTGGTGGCTACAGAGGCATGTGGTGGCGTAACTCCCGATCTATTGTTCCCTTCGATGTTTTTAGGGTATATGGGAATATATAGGCGAAAGAAGTCGGTCGGGGGAGCCTCAAGGGGCCCACGAGGGTGGTGGGCGCGCCCAGGGGGTGGGCGCGCCCCCTATCTCGTGGCCTCCTCGACGCTTCCCTGGCTTGCACTCTAAGTTCCCGGGATTGCTTATGTTCGAAAAACAAGTTTCCCGAAGGTTTCATTCCGTTTGGACTCCATTTGATATTCCTTTTCTTCGAAACACTGAAATAGGCAAGAAAACAGCAATATGGGTTGGGCCTCCGGTTAATAGGTTAGTCCCAAAAATAATATAAAAGTGTATAATAAAGCCCATAAACATCCAAAATAGATAATATAATAGCATGAATGCTTCATAAATTATAGATACGTTGGAGACGTATCACTTCTATTTTTGCCAAGTCTGTCTCTTTCTGTTTCTCAACTATATATGTTGCATATCATCGACTCATGTGATGATGCAGATGCGTAGATCATCGATGGCGAAGAAGTGCTACACCAGGAGTATACGATGAGTGGTCGGAGTGTCAGGCCCAGGTGTACCGGTTCCCGGTTTCTGAGCGACAGACAGTAGTTAGTTTAGGTTCACGCTAGTGCGAGGGAGTGATACGAACCTACGCCTCAAGAAGTACTATATTATGTATGATGAGACTGTTGGGGAACGTAATATTTCAAAAAAATTCCTACGATCACGTAAGATCTATCTAGGAGAAGTATAGCAACGAGCTGGGAGACTGTGTCCATGTACCGTCGTAGACCGAAAATGGAAGCATTTAGTAACGCAATTGATGTAGTCGAACGTCTTCACGATACAACCGATCCAAGTACCGAACGTACATCACTCCATGTTTAGCACACGTTCAACACGATGACTTCCCTCGAGCTCTTGATCCAGTGGAGGACGAGGGAGAGTTCCGTCAGCACGATGGTGTGGCGACGGTGATGATGAAGTTACCGGCACAGGGCTTCGCCTAAGCACTACGATGATATGACCGGGGTGTTAAAAGTTGAAGGGGGAGCCGCACATGGCTAAGAACAATTAATGTGTGTTCTAGGGGTGCCCTCCCCACGTATATAAAGGAGGGAGAGGGAGGGAGGTAGCCTAGGGCGCGCCCAAGTAGGAGGAATCCTACTTGGGCCCCTAGTCCGATTCGGCCCCCCTTACCATATTTGGACAAGGGGAAAAGGAAGGAGGGGGGAGAGGAAGGAAGTAGGAGTCCTACTTCATACTTTCCTTTTTCTCCTCTCCTTTCCCTTTCTCCCCACGTGGCTGGCCCTATAGCAGGCGCACCAGCCCCTTGTGGGCTGGTGTGTCCCGTTACTTGGCCCATTAAGCCCATATCTTTGCCGGGGGTTACCCGGAACCCCTTCCGGTGACCCGGTATCACCCGGAACACTTTCGGTGTCCAAATACCATTGTTCTATATATGAATATTTACCCCTCGACCATTTTGACACTCCTCGTCATGTCCGTGATCTCATTGAAGCCCTAGAGGCAATAATAAAATTGTTATTTATATTTCCTTATATCATGATAAATGTTTATTATTCATGCTAGAATTGTATTAACCGAAAACTTAGTACATGTGTGAATACATAGACAAACAGAGTGTCACTAGTATGCCTCTACTTGACTAGCTCGTTAATCAAAGATGGTTAAGATTCCTAACCATAGACATGAGTTGTCATTTGATGAATGGGATCACATCGTTAGAGAATGATGTGATTGACTTGACCAATCCGTTAGCTTAGTACTATGATTGTTTAGTTTATTCCTATTGCTTTCTTCATAACTTATACATGTTCCTATGACTATGAGATTATGCAACTCCCAAATACCGGAGGAACACTTAGTGTGCTATCAAACGTCACAACGTAACTAGGTGATTATAAAGATGCTCTATAGGTGTCTCCGATGGTGTTTGTTGAGTTGGCATAGATCGAGATTAGGATCTGTCACTCTGATTGTCGGAGAGGTATCTCTGGGCCCTCTCGGTAATGCACATCACTATAGGCCTTGCAAGCAATGTGACTAATGAGTTAGATATGGGATTATGCATTACAGAACGAGTAAAGAGACTTGCTGGTAACGAGATTGAACTAGGTATGATGATACCAACGATCGAATCTCGGGCAAGTAACATACCGATGACAAAGGGAACAACGTATGTTGTTGTGCGGTTTGACCGATAAAGATCTTCGTAGAATATGTAGGAACCAATATGGGCATCCAGGTTCCACTATTGGTTATTGACCGGAGATGAGTCTCGGTCATGTCTACATAGTTCTCGAACCCGTAGGGTCCGCACGCTTAACGTTCGATGATGATCGGTATTATGAGTTTATGTGTTTTGATGTACCGAAGGTTGTTCGGAGTCTCGGATTAGATCATGGACATGACGAGGAGTCTCAAAATTGTCAAGGCGTAAAGATTGATATATTGGACGACTATATTCAGACACCGAAAAGGTTCCGGAGAAGTTTCAGATAAAACAGGAGTACCGGAGGGTTAACGGAACCCCCCGGGGGAACTAATGGGCCACATGGGCCTTAGTGGAGAGAGAGAGACGGGCGGCCAGACCAGGCCACGCGCCCCCTCCCCCTTGGGACCGAATTGGACTAGGGAAGGGGGGCGGCGCCCCCCTTTCCTTCTTCCTCTCCCTCTCCTTCCTTCCCCCTCTCTCCCTCTAGGTGGATTCCTACTAGGAATAGGATTCCTATTCCTAGCAGGATTCCCCTTGTAGGGGTGCGCCTTAGGAGGGCCGGCCGGCCTCCCCTTGCTCCTTTATATATGGGGGAAGGGGGCACCCTAGAACACACAAATTGATAGTTGTCTTAGCCGTGTGCGGTGCCCCCCTCCACAGATTTCCACCTCGGTCATATCCCTGTAGTGCTTAGGCAAAGCCCTGCGTCGGTAACTTCTTCATCACCGTCATCACGCCGTCGTGCTGACAAAACTCTCCCTCGGCCTCAACTGGATCAAGAGTACGAGGGATGACACTGAGCTGAACGTGTGCAGATCGCGGAGGTGCCATGTGTTCCGTACTTGGATCAGTTGGATCGCGAAGACGTTCAACTACATCAACCGCGTTACTTAACGCTTCCGCTTTTGGTCTATGAGGGTACATGGACACACTCTCCCCGCTTGTTGTTATGCATCTCCTAGATAGATCTTGCGTGATCATAGATTTTTTTTTGAAATACTACGTTCCCCAATAGTGGCATCTGAGCCAGGTGTATTCGTAGATGTTATATGCACGAGTAGAACACAAAGAGTTATGGGCGATAATAGTCATACTGCTTACTAGCATGTCATACTTTGATTCGCCGGTATTGTTGGATGAAGCGGCTCAGACCGACATTACGCGTACGCTTACGCGAGCCTGGTTCTACCGATGTGCTTTGCACACAGGTGGCTTGTGGGTGTCTGTTACTCCAACTTTAGTTGAGTCGAGTGTGACTATGCCCGGTCCTTGTTGAAGGTTAAAACAGCAAACTTGACAAAAAATCATTATGGTTTTGATGCGTAGGTAAGAACGGTTCTTGCTAAGCCCGTAGCGGCTACATAAAACTTGCAACAACAAAGTAGAGGATGTCTAACTTGTTTTTGCAGGGCATGTTGTGATGTGATATGGTCGAGACAAGATTATATAAATTGCTGTATGAGATGATCATGTTTTGTAACACAGTTATTGGCAACTGGCAGGAGCCATATGGTTGTCGCTTTATTGTATAAAATGCAATCGCCTTGTAATTGCTTTACTTTATCACTAAGCGGTAGCGATAGTCGTAGAAGCAATAGTTGGTGAGATGACAATGATGCTTCGATGGAGATCAAGGTGTCAAGCCGGAGACAAAGGTGATCATGATGGTTCTTTGGAGATGGAGATCAAAGGCACAAGATGATGATGGCCATATCATATCATTTAAATTGTTTGCATGTCATATTTATCCTTTATGCATCTTATTTTGCTTAGTACGACGGTAGCATTATAAGATGATCTCTCACTAAATTTCAAGGTATAAGTGTTCTCCGTGAGTATGCACCGTTGCTACAGTTCGTCGTGCCGAGACACCACGTGATGATCGGGTGTGGTAAGCTCTACGTTCACATACAACGGGTGTAAGCCAGTTTTACACACGCAGAATACTCGAGTTAAACTTGACGAGCCTAGCATATGCAGATATGGCCTCGGAACACTGAGACTGAAAGGTCGAGCGTGAATCATATAGTAGATATGATCAGTATACTGATGTTCACCATTGAAAACTACTCCATCTCACGTGATGATCGGACATGGTTTAGTTGATATGGATGACGTGATCAGTTATATGATTAGAGGGACGTCTATCTAAGTGGGAGTTCTTAAGTAATATGATTAATTGAACTTTAATTTATCATGAACTTAGTACCTGATAGTATTTGCATGTCTATGTTGTTGTGGATTAATGGCCCGTGCTGTTGTTCCACTGAATTTTAGTGTTGTTCCTAGAGAAAGCTAAGTAGAAAGATGATGGTAGCAATTACACGGACTGGGTCCGTAACTTGAGGTTGATACGTCTCCGACGTATCTATAATTTTCGATTGTTCCATGCTATTATATTATCTGTTTTGGATGTTTAATGGGCTTTAATATACATTTTTATATTATTTTTGGGATTAACCTATTAACCGAAAGCCCAGTGCAATTTGTTGTTTTTTTCCTACTTCAGTGTTTCGCAGGAAAGGAATATCAAACGGAATCCAAACGTAATGTAACCTTCGCGAGGATTGTTTTTGGAACAAACACAATCTAGGAGACTTGGAGTGGATGGCAAGGAAGCAACGAGGCGGACACGAGGTAGGAGGGCGCTCCCAGGGGGGTAGGCGCGCCCCCACCCTCGTTGGCTCCTCGTGGCTCCACCGACCTACTTCTTTCGCATATATATACTCATATACCCTGAAAACATCCGAGAGCACCACGAAACCCTATTTCCACAGCCGCAACCTTCTGTACCCGTGAGATCCCATCTTGGGGCCTTTTCCGGCACTCCGCCGGAGGGGGAATCGATCACGGAGGGCTTCTACATCAACACCATGGCCTCTCACATGATGCGTGAGTAGTTTACCATAGACCTTTAGGTCCACAGTTATTAGCTAGATGGCTTCTTCTCTCTCTTTGGATCTCAGTACAAAGTTCTCCTCGATCTTCTTGGAGATCTATTTGATGTAATTCTTTTTGCAGTTTGTTCGTCGAGATCCGATGAATTGTGGGTTTATGATCAAGATTATCTATGAATAATATTTGATTCTTTTCTGAATTCTTTTATGCATGATTTAAATATGTTTGCAAGTCTCTTTGAATTATCAGTTTGGTTTGGTCTACTAGATTGATCTTTCTTGCAATGGGAGAATTGCTTAGCTTTGGGTTCAATCTTGCGGTGTCCTTTCCTAGTGATAGCAAGGGCAGCCAGGCACGTATTGTATTGTTGCCATCGAGGATAAAAAGATGGGGTTTATATCATATTGCTTGAGTTTACCCCTCTACATCATGTCATCTTGCCTAATGTGTTACTCTGTTCTTATGAACTTAATACTCTATATGCATGCTGGATAGCGGTCGATGTGTGGAGTAATAGTAGTAGATGCAGAATCGTTTCAGTCTACTTGTCACGGACGTGATGCCTATATACATGATCATGACTAGATATTCTCATAACTATGTGCTTTTCTATCAATTGCTCGGCAGTAATTTGTTCACCCACCGCAATACTTATGCTATCTTGAGAGAAGCCACTAGTGAAACCTATGGCCCCCGGGTCTATTTTACATCTTATAAGTTTCCAATCTACTATTCTAGTTTACTATTTATTTTGCAATCTTTATTTTCCAATCTATACAACAAAAATACCAAAAATATTTATCTTATTAACTTTATCAGATCTCACTTTTGCAAGTGGTCATGAAGGGATTGACAACCCATTTATCGCGTTGGTTGCAAGGTTCTTATTTGTTTGTGCAGGTACGAGGGACTTGCGTGTAGTCTCCTACTGGATTGATACCTTGGTTCTCAAAAACCGAGGGAAATACTTACGCTACTTTGCTGCATCACCCTTTCCTCCTCAAGGGAAAACCAGCGCATGCTCAAGAGGTAGGAAGAAGGATTTATCGTGCCGTTGCCGGGGAGATCTAAGCGCAAGTCAAGACATACCAAGTACCCATCACAAACTCTTATCCCTTGCATAACATTATTTGCCATTTGCCTCTCGTTTTCCTCTCCCCCACTTCACCTTTGTCATTTTATTTGCCCTTTTTTCGTTCGCTTCTTTCTGCTTGCTTCTTGTGTGTCCGTGTGTTAGCTCATTTGTTTTGTCATTATGACTAGTCCTTCTATCATCGTTAGTACTCCCGATCATGAAGTTCTTAATTTTAAACAAAGGGAGGGAGAAAATCTAAAAGTTGCTTGGCATAGAATTTGGAATGCTCAGAATAGATCCGCTAGGAAGCAATCTACTTCCGTTATTTTTTGCAATTTTTACGTAGGCATCACTCCTTGGAACAGATATATTCTTGATACCATTACCAGAGGGAATTTCTTGGTTAGCCATACTTTTGATTCTTCTAATGCTATGTTAGATTTGTTTGGCCCACCACCTCTTTTGGTCAATGGAACTATTTTAACTTCGGAACATGTGATGCAAAGGCTTGAAACTATTGAAAATAAAGTTGCCACTCTAGTGTTGATTCAAAATTTGGATAAAAAGATCCACAATCAAATTACCCATTATGGATCTAAGGTAGGAGTTACTCTAAAATTAATTCTAGAAAAAGAACCTCTAGTCAATGAAAAGATAGACCAAGATTCCACTAGAATTGATAAACTTGAGGATATTATTACCAATTTGGGGTCAGCCTTTTCTACCGTAAGAAACACTTCAACTCCTCCTAATACCAAAGTTGCCAAATTTATGTATGTTCCTAAAAATAAGGGTGAATCTTCTAGTAAGGAAAATGCGGATCTCAAATCAATAAGTGTTCACCCCAACTTTTTCACTATTATTAGGGAACCTTTTGCTACCAATGAATTTCTTGATTTATTTCCTAGGAGTTTGATTATTAATAAAAATAAGGAAACGCCTAAGGGTTATAAGTGTTCTATTGAAGAATTACCTACCAAAGATGGCAATGCCTAGATCTATTCTTGTTTTTATGCCTAGCTAGGGGCGTTAAACGATAGCGCTTGTTGGGAGGCAACCCAATTTTATTTTTGTTTCTTGCTTATTATTTCTGGTTAATAATAAATATTTAATATATCCTCTGTTAAGATGTGGTTTTATGTTTTAATTAGCGTTTGTGCCAAGTAGAACCTTTGGGAAGACTTGGGTGAAGTCTTTATGATCTTGCTGTAAAAAACAGAAACTTTAGCGCTCACGAGATTAGCTACAATTGTTTATTGGAGTGTGCTTTTAGGTCGATTTGTTTTGAAGATGATTAATAGACAAATTACTCACATCCAACAATTTATTTCAGAATTTTTGGAGTTACAGAAGTATACGTTTGATACATATTGCTACACACTGTTCTGTTTTTGATAGATTCTGTTTTTCATGTGTTGTTTGCTTATTTTGATGAATCTATGGCTAGTATCGGGGGGTATGAACCATAGAGAAGTTGGAATAAAGTAGGTTTGACACCAATATAAACAAATAATGAGTTCATTACGAGTACCTTGAAGTGGTGATTTGTTTTCTTATACTAACGGAGCTCATGAGATTTTCTGTTGAGTTTTGTGTTGTGAAGTTTTCAAATTTTTGGGTAAAGATTTGATGGACTATGGAATAAGGAGTGGCAAGAGCCTAAGCCTGGGGATGCCCAAGGCACCCCAAGGTAAAATTCAAGGACAACCAAAATCCTAAGCTTGGGGCCTCTTTCATCTTCATCTATCGGTAACTTTAATTGAGACTATATTTTTATTCACCACATGATATGTGTTTTGCTTGGAGCGTCTTGTATGATTTGAGTCTTTGCTTTTTAGTTTACCACAATCATCGTTGTTGTACACACCTTTTGATAGAGAGACACGTGAGTCGGAATTTATTAGAATACTCTATGTTCTTCACTTATATCTTTTAAGCTAGATAATTTTGCTCTAGTGCTTCACTTATATTTTTAGAGCACGGTGGTGGTTTTATTTTATAGAAATTATTGATCTCTCATGCTTCACTTATATTATTTTGAGAGTCTTTTCGAACAGCATGGTAATTTGCATTGGCTATAAATTAGTCCTAATATGATAGGCATTCAATATGGGTATGATAAAAACTTTCATATAGAGTGCGTTAAGTACTACGATAAATTTGATACTTGATAATAGTTTTGAGATATAAAGGTGGTAATGTTAGAGTCAAGCTAGTTGGGTAATTGTGAAATTGAGAAATACTTGTGTTAAAGTTGGCAAGTCTTGTAGCATGCATGTATGGTAAACATTGTGTGACAAATTTGAAGCATGGGGTGTTCTTTGAGTGCTTTCCTTATGAGTGGTGGTCGGGGATGAGCGATGGTATTTTCCTACCAATCTATCCCTCTAGGGGCATGCGTATTAGTACTCTGCCTCGAGGGCTAATAGACTTTTGCAATAAGTATATGAGTTCTTTATGACTAATGTGAGTCCATGGATCATACGCACTCTTACCTTTCCGCAATTTGCTAGCCTCTACGGTACCGTGCATTGCCCTTTCTCACCTTGAGAGTTGGTGCAAACTTCGCCGGTGCATCCAAACCCCGTGATACGATACGCTCTATCACACATAACCCTCCTTATATCTTCCTGAAAACAACCACCATACCTACCTATTATGGTATTTCCATAGCCATTCCGAGATATATTGCCATGCAACTTTCCAACGTTCAGTTTATTATGACACGCTCCATCATTGTCATATTGCTTTGCATGATCATGTAGTTGACATTGTATTTGTGGCAAAGCCACTTTCATAATTCTTTTATACATTTCGCTCTTGATTCATCGCATATCCCGGTACACCGCCGGAGGCATTTACATAGAGTCATATTTTTTGTTCTAGTATCGAGTTGTAATATTGAGTTATGAGTAAATAAAAGTGTGATGATTACCATTATGAGAGCATTGTCCCATGTGAGGAAATAAATAAAAGAGGCCAAAGAAGCCCAAACAAAAAAAAGAAAAAGAAAAAAAAGAGGTCAAAGAAGCCCAAATAAAAAAACGAGAGAAAAAGAGAGAAGGGACAATGTTACTATCCTTTTTCCACACTTGTGCTTCACAATAGCACCATGATCTTCATGATAGAGAGTCTCTTGTTTTGTTACTTTCATATACTAGTGGGAATTTTTCATTATAGAACTTGGCTTGTATATTCCAACGATGGGCTTCCTCAAATGCCCTAGGTCTTCGTGAGCAAGCAAGTTGGATGCACAACCACTTAGTTTTCAGTTTGAGCTTTCATACACTTATAGCTCTAGTGCATCCGTTGCATGGCAATCCCTACTCCTCGCATTGACATCAATTGATGGGCATCTCCATAGCCCGTTGATTAGCCGAGTCGATGTGAGACTTTCTCCCTTTTTGTCTTCTCTCATAACCCCCATCATCATATACTATTCCACCTATAGTGCTATATCACTGGATTGCGCTCATGTATTGCGTAAGGGTTGAAAAGGCTGAAGCGCGTTAAAAAGCATGAACCAATTGCTCGGCTTGTCATCGGGGTTATGCATAATGGGAGCATTTTGTGTGACGAAAATGAAGCATGGCCAAACTATATGATTTTGTAGGGATGAGCTTTCTTTGGCTATGTTATTTTGATAAGACATAATTACTTGGCTACTATGCTTGAAGTATTACTATTTTTATGTCAATATTGAACTTTTATCTTGAATCTTTTGGATATGAACATTCATGCCACAAATAAAGAGATTACATTGAAAATTATGTTAGGTAGCATTCCACATCAAAACTTCTGTTTTTATCATTTACCTACTCGAGGACGAGCAAGAATTAAGCTTGGGGATGCTTGATACGTCTCCAACGTATCTATAATTTTTTATTGTTCCATGCTATTATATTATCTGTTTTGGATGTTTAATGGGCTGTAATATACCTTTTTATATTATTTTTGGGACTAACCTATTAACCGGAAGCCCAGTGCAATTTGCTGTTTTTTTCCTATTTCAGTGTTTCGCAGGAAAGGAATATCAAACGGAATCCAAACGGAATGAAACCTTCGCAAGGATCGTTTTTGGAACAAACACAATCTAGGAGACTTGGAGTGGACGTCAAGGAAGCAACGAGGCAGCCACGAGGTAGGAGGGCCCGCCTAGGGGGTAGGCGCCCCCCCCCCCACCCTCGTGGGCCCCTCGTGGCTCCACTGACCTACCTTTTTCGCCTATATATACTCATATACCCTGAAAACATCCGAGAGCACCACGAAACCCTATTTCCACCGCCGCAAACTTCTGTACCCGTGAGATCCCATCTTGGGGCCTTTTCCGGCGCTCCGCCGGAGGGGGAATTGATCACGGAGGGCTTCTACATCAACACCATGGCCTCTATGATGATGCGTGAGTAGTTTACCACAGACCTTCGGGTCCATAGTTATTAGCTAGATGGCTTCTACTCTCTCTTTGGATCTCAATACAAAGTTCTCCTCGATCTTCTTGGAGATCTATTTGATGTTATTCTTTTTGCGGTGTGTTTGTCGAGATGTCGGTGTACTAGAGTAGGGGCACCCTAGTATCCCGAACTTGTGCACGGGCAGTTGCAGCACCCCGCGGCAAGGCTTGCCGGGTGACCGCCAAGGTCCTCCATGGTTCCTTTGGAGCCATTCAAGAACAAAGTATTCAAGCCAAGGAGACAAGGCCCCGGCAAGAGGAGCTTGCCTGGAAGGCCAACCAAGGCATCTCAAGGAACTTGCCGCGACGCGCCACGTGTCCCGGCGAGGCCCGGTGAGCGACAAGCTTCCGGACGCGACAAGACAACGACCGCGGCAAGGCGCTTGCCACGGCAAGCTACCACTCTGTACCCGCGCTCCAGCACATCCACCAACGTGTCGCGCCGAGGCCTTTCCAGGCGCGCGTGGCAAGAAGCTGTGCAGCCAGCAGTGCGCGGTGGCAAGCGACGCTGACAAGATTGCCATCGTGGCGAGCGATGGCGTCCCTGACTGTCCCTTTTTGCACTATTTGGGCGACATAGACGGGCATTTAATGCCTTTGTCCCCTGCCGTCAGGGTTAGGTGTGATACACTGTACAGGTAGTTGTACCAACCGCAATTCCTTTTCCATTTTTACCCTTGTCTATGTTGCCACCTGTCGGAGACCCCTTTAGCATATAAAAGGAGGCCCATGCGCAACGTAGAGAGGGGTTCGGAGGCAGAAAAACACTCACGCTCGGTCTTGTTAGCAGCTAGTGTGTACTGTAGCACTCAGTGCTCCCGAGCAAGAACTCAATACACTCAGACATGCAGCGGTAGGAGTATTATCTCTCCGGAGAGCTCCGAAGCTGGGTAAACTGCTCGTGTGCTTCGCCTCGATCCGCTCTTCGTGCGGTCTCCGCCCCCCGCGAACCGAAAGGGGCCCGGTCCGCTGGTCCCCATAGGTGTTCGTGGATCAGCTTCCCCGACATCTTTGGGGCGCCAGGTAAGGGGCGTTGAGGTTGTGTGAACCTGATCCGGCGTTCACATGAGCTAGATCTTCATCTTCTTCATCGACATGCCACCGAAGAAGAAGGCTTCGGCGGCAGATGTTCCGTCCACGTCGATCCCACCACCACCGGAGCAAACGGGTGGTGGGGTAGACGCCGGCGGAAGAACGGGCATCCACGAGGGAGCTCACGGTGCTGCCAGGTCCAAGGACAAGGCTGCGCAGACCTCGGCGTCCGTACATGCACCGCGCCCATCTCAGGAGGCGCAGGACCGACAGCGTCATGCTATTCGCAGGGCCATACGTTCGTTGGACCAAGATCGAGCTGGTGGATCTCGGGGTGCTCAAGACGAGCATGCACGCCAACATGCTGGCACGAGCGAGGCACGGTCGCCTGGACGGGATACTGCTCCTTCTAACATAGTTCGAAGTCCGAGCATATCCCGCTCCTCGCACCGTTCGCCACTGCCGCCCACCACTCCAACAGAAGCTTTGGCCCGAGCTCAACTGCTCCTGGATTACCCTCCAACGGCAGACAAGATCGATGAATGGAGGGCCACCATTCAGAGTCTCATCGGCTTCGCCAACGGCAACACTCCGCGGCAGCCGGGTACATCGCTGCCATGGCAGGACTGCCGGGCACGAGCCGATGGCGACGAAACCGGTGGGGGTGCAACCACCATGCACTCTCCACCTCGAAGGCCAAGATCGCCGACTCGCTGGATCCACCTCGACAGCGACTCCACCGCATCATCAGATCCACGAGCTCGTCGCGATCAGCACCAAGTTCTTCATGAACGATAGCAAGAAGACGCTCGAACTCGCATCGAGCGCCGAAGAGAAGCGCGGCGTCAATCGGACCAGTGCGCTGGGCCCTCTGTCGACATGCATGAAACAGGGGAACCAGGTGACTTGCCGTACGCGGTAGGTTGCCCTGCATTCACTCGTGAGCTGCAGCAAGTCCAGTGGCCCAGCACGAAGAATTTGAAGCCAGACGTACCAGAGAAGTACGACGGCAAGTCGCATCCGTCGGAGTTCCTTAGCATCTACACCATCGCGGTGCAAGCTGCCGGGGGGCGGGACGACAAGATCCTGGCCAACTACTTCCCGCTGGTGCTCAAGCCCAATGTCAGATCCTGGCTCATGCACTTGCCGAACAACTCCATATCCTCCTGGGCAGACCTATGCCATCAGTTTGTCGGCGCCTTTATAGGCGGCCACAAGCCTCCTGGCCAAGAGAGCGACCTTCATTTGCTCGCCCAGAAGGAAGGAGAGCCCCTGCGCAAGTACATTCAGAGATTCAGCCGCGTACAGCACAACATCCCAGATGTCCACCCTACCGCGGTAATCAGCGTGTTCCATCAGAACGTGCGAAACCGCTGGATGCGGGAGGAGATGGCGATGTGCAAGATCAGAGACGTCAGTGAGCTATATGCCCTGGCCGACAAGTGTGCACGTGCTGAGGAAGGGAGGAAACTCCACGGAGAGAATACAAAAGCAGGAGGATCTGATAGTGAGGAGGCTGCCCCGGCAAAGAAAAACCGGCGGCGGAACAACAGGAAGAAGAAAGGCAAAGATGTGCTAGTCGTTGAGCAGTCCGGCAACGGAGGTGGCGCCAAGAAAGCCAAAGCTGGTGGCTCCGGCGAGGAGATTGCCGCAGGCACCAACTACCAGGTTGTGGCGGTCGCCGACAAGCAGGACGACACCAACAGGCAGTACTGCAAGATCCACCGCACCAAGGGCCGTGACCTCCAGAGCTGCAAAAAGGTCGAGCAGCTTGTTGAGCAGCAAAAGGCTGAATACGAGTGACGCGACAAGGAGAAGGCCCAGGAAGGTGCTGGAAGAGCCGGCAAGAAACGCCCCGGCCGAGGAGGATGCCGCGGCAAGGCCAAGCAGCGGCAAGGAGATAGACCTCCCCGCAGCCGCGACAAGGATGAAGATGACGACGACGATGAAGATATGGATGATGATGAGACCGATGAGCAGGAGTTCCAGAAAGCCACAGAGGTCCTGTGCGTTGACGGCGGTGCTTCTCTGCATACTTCACACCGCCAGCTCAAGCAGTGGGTGCGGGAAGTCAATGCGGCAGAACCACCCATCGAGTCACGCAAGCCTCTGAAATGGTCCAGCACGCCTATCATCTTTGATATTGAGGACCACCCTGATCGCATAATTGCGGTCGGGTGCTTGCCGATGTTGGTTTCACCAACTATCAGCAACCTCAAGGTCACTAAGATGCTAGTTGATGGCGGGACCGGCTTGAACCTGATCTCCTCCGTGGTACTCCAGAAACTCCAGATCCCTGATGGCAAACTCAAAGAGACTGGCACATTCCAAGGAATCAATCCGGGAAGGAGCAAGCCGAAGGGAAAGATCACGTTGCCGCTGACATTTGGCAGCGAGTTGAACTTCAGGACTGAGAGGGTCACTTTTGACGTTGCTAACTTTCCATTGCCTTACAATGGGATACTCGGCCGTCCAGCACTCGCCAAATTCATGGCAGCCTCTCACTATGCATATAACATGCTGAAGATGCCAGGCCCGATAAGTGTCATCTCTGTCCCTGGCGACAAGAAGGATGCTCTTATCTGCGCCGACAAGATCTACCGGGAAGCAGCAGCCGTAACAGATCGCAAGTCAATTGCCATTGAGGCTCCCGGGGCGAAGAAGAAGACCAAGTCCGGCAAGAGTTCTGATGCCCACTCCGGCAAGCGCACCTCTTCGGAGTGCTGCGCTACCGTCGAGGACGCACCATTGAGCTCCACCGGCAAGTGTAAGAAGACAATGGCAGCTCCACCAGAGACCAAGAAGGTGTCCGCCAAGGAGGATGGCACTGGTGGTACCTTCACCATCAGTGCCACTCTCGACCCTAAATAGGAAAGCGCGCTCATTGCTTTCCTGCGGGCGAACGTCGACGTATTTGCGTGGCAACCGTCTGACATCCCCGGTGTTCCCAGGAAAGTAATCGAGCACCATCTTGCCGTCTGTCCTCATGCGCGGCCCGTCAAGCAGAAAGTTAGGAAGCAGGTAGTGGAGCGCCAAGAATTCATCGCAGAATAAATCAAGAAATTGGAAGCAGCAGGCCTTGTCGGAGGGTGCTCCATCCTACGTGGTTGGCCAACCCTGTAGTCGTGCGCAAGGCAAACGGGAAATGGAGGCTTTGTATCGACTTTACCGATGTCAATAAAGCTTGTCCCAAAGACCCATTTCCCTTGCCGCGCATCGACCAGATTGTTGACTCCACGGCCGGATGTGACTTGCTTTCATTTCTTGATGCATACTCAGGATACCATCAGATCTTCATGGCAGAAGAGGATGAGGAGAAGACCGCATTCATCACCCCATGTGGCACATACTGTTTCGTACGGATGCCTTTCGGTTTAAAGAATGCTGGTTCAACATTTGCAAGGGTAGTCCATGACGCTTTTGAGCCGCAAATGCACGGAAATGTGGAAGCCTACATGGATGACATAGTGGTCAAGAGCATGGACAAGGCGACTCTGATTCAATATTTAGACGAAACCTTTGCAAATCTGTGCAAGATCAACCTCAAGCTTAACCCCGAGAAGTGTGTGTTTGGAGTCCCCTCCGGCAAGCTTCTCGGGTTCTTCGTGTCTCAGCGGGGAATTGAGGCCAATCCCGATAAGATCAAGGCCATTGAGCAGATTGAAGCACCAAAGCGCGTCAAGGATGTACGAAGACTTGCCGGTTGTGTAGCTGCTCTCAGCAGGTTTATCTCTAGGTCTGCTGAGCGCGCCCTGCCATTTTTCAAAATATTGAAAAAGGTAGGTCCAATGAAATGGACTCCGGAAGCGGAGGCTGCACTGCAGGACTTAAAGAGATACCTGTCCTCCACTCCAACACTTGTCGCACCTAAGCCATAAGATAAGTTGCTGCTATATATAGCGGCAACCAATCAAGTGGTTAGTTCTGCGTTAGTAGAGGGGAGGGAGGTGGACGATGAGCCAGCGACCACGGCAGATGCATCCAGCGACAAGCAGGGGACTTCACCGGCAAGCTCTGGTCCCGACAAAGATGGATCTGCGCAGGCGCGTGAGAAGATGCAGAAAAGAATGGTGCAGCGCCCAGTTTACTTTGTCAGTTCCCTTCTGCAGGGGGCTAGGTCAAGGTACTCTGGTGTGCAGAAGTTGCTTTTCGGCCTTCTCATGGCCTCGAGAAAGCTGCGCCATTACTTCCAAGCACATGAGATCACAGTCGTCACTCGTTTTCCGCTGAAGAGGATACTGCAAAATCCAGAAGCAACAGGCAGGATTGTCGAGTGAGCACTAAAACTGTCAAGCTTTGGCCTCAAGTTTGAGAGCACTTCAACTATCCAAAGCAGAGCATTGGCGGAGTTCATAGCAGAATGGACGCCAACACAAGATGAAGAAATTCCAGAAACAAGCATCCCCGTCAAGGAAGCAAGCAAAGAGTGGTTGATGTACTTTGATGGTGCCTTCTCGCTGCAAGGCGCCGGTGCGGGCGTGCTACTTGTTGCACCCACCTGAGAGCACCTCAAGTACGTAGTCCAGATGCACTTTCCCAAGGAGCAAGCAACGAACAATACCGCAGAGTATGAAGGTTTGCTGGCTGGTCTCAGGATCGCAGCAGACCTTGGGATCAAGAAACTCATTGTCAGGGGTGACTCACAGCTTGTCGTCCGCCAAGTGAACAAGAATTACCAGAGTCCGTTGATGGAAGCTTATGTTGATGAAGTGAGAAAGCTAGAAGAGCACTTTGACGGCCTATAGATGGAACATGTTCCAAGAGCTCAGAACGACATTGCCGATGGCATGTCGAAGTGCGCCGCACTTAGGTTACCTGTGGAACCAGGGATCTTTCTGCTCAAACTGACTCAACCGTCTGTAACGCCATCAACTGGACAGAGCAAGAAGAGGAAGTTGATTTCTGGTGACTATTTTCCGGCAGAGCTCCCCGAAGCCGCCGCCAAGAAGGTCCTCAAGATCAACACCAAGGGTGCTGAGGAGCAGTCTGCTCCGGCAAGCCCTAGGGTTATTTCCGTTGAAGCAGACGCTCCCGACAAGTTTTGCTCCGACAAGCTTGCCGGGGAACGTCAAGCTCCGGCTGAGCCGCAGGTTCTCGCCGTAGAAGCGGATGTTCCCGCAGCAGCAGATGTGCCTTTAGTCCTTGTTGTCGAGCCGCAAGCTCCAGCATGGGCACAACAGATTGTCCATTTCCTTCAGACAGGAGAACTTCCCGAAGAGCAAGAAGAAGCGGAAAGAGTAGCCCGGCAGTCAAGTATGTACCAGTTTGTCGACAACACACTGTTCAGAAGAAGACTCAACAGCGTGAAATTGAAGTGTATTCACCAGGAGGACGGACAAAAGCTGTTGGCAGAGATACATGGAGGCATATGTGGTCACCACATTGGCGCAAGAGCACTTGCCGGCAAAGCGTTCCGGCAAGGTTTCTTTTGGCCGACAGCCCTCCAGGATGCAACTGCACAAGTAACCAAGTGTGAAGCGTGCCAGTTCCATTCCAAGCAGATACACCAGCCAGCTCAAGCTCTCCAGACGATCCCTTTATCCTGGCCGTTTTCGGTCTGGGGGCTCGACATCCTCGACCCCTTTCCCCGAGTTGTCGGGGGCTTTGAGTACTTGTACGTTGCAATCGACAAGTTCACAAAGTGGCCGGAAGTGGAAGCAGTGAGGAAGGTGACAGCACAGTCAGCAGTCAAGTTCTTCAGGTCGATTGTTTGCCGCTTCGGGATCCCTAACAGGATCATCACCGACAACGGCACGCAATTCATGAGCCGCACCTTCATGCAGTATGTCCAAGATCTTGGCGCCAAGGTCTGCTTCGCTTCTGTTGCTCATCCAAGAAGTAACGGTCAAGCGGAGAGGGCGAATGCTAAAGTGCTGCGCGGGCTCAAGACCAGGACTTTTGACAGGCTGCGCAAGTGCGGAAAGAACTGGATTGAGGAGCTGCCGGTGGTTCTTTGGTCGGTTAGGACGACGCCAAATCGAGCCACTGGCCAGACACCTTTCGCTCTAGTCTATGGAGCAGAGGCAGTTCTCCCCACGGAACTCGTATATGGGTCACCTCGAGTGCTCTCATATGATGAGCTTGAGCAAGAGCAGTTGCGACAAGATGACGCGCTGCTCCTTGAGGAGGACCGTCTTCAGGCCGCTGTACGAGCTGCTCGATACCAGCAAGCTTTGCGCCGCTACCATAGCCGCAAAGTCAATGCCAGAAGTCTCGAGGAAGGCGACCTTGTTCTTCGGCGTGTTCAGTCCGCCAAGAATTCCAACAAGTTGACGCCAAAGTGGGAAGGCCCTTACCGGGTGAAACGAGTCACTAGGCCCGGCGCTGTCCGCCTTGAGACCGAAGATGGCATTCCGTGAGCAACTCCTAGAACATTGAGCATCTTCGTAAGTTTTACCCGTAAGGCGCGGTTGCCGGAACCTATTCCGGCAACCACCTTTTGTACAAGTCTTGCCGATGTTGCATGGAATCCTTTGTACAAAGCCGGGCGCAGACCCCGTGCATAAGTAAAGCGCATGTGCTCCGCACATCTTGTCAATTTCATGCTTTATACTTTTTTGCATGTATCTAACACTTTGTGCAGCGCCTACCCCCGGTAAGCAATAACGAGCCGTAAGGCTCCGTACCTTTATTTTCTCTTCTTTCTCAAAGGAAGGAAGGTTCCCTCGCCCACAAGTTTGCCGGGGGGAAAGGAGAAGATAAGGGTGTGGACCAGGCGTCGTTCAAGGAAGTTTCGCCTTACCGGAAAGCAAACGACAGAAAAGCTAAGTTGCCAAAGTTTGAGCAATCAGTTTTAATTTATAAGTTATCTTCCTCGAACGCCCGTGCTTTGTATGGAAAACCTGTGCGCGGAGGAACCAACTCGTAGCTAGTTGCGCCCTTACTTTTTTTCGAGTCTGCTCAACAACTTAAGTGAGCTGCGACTAGTTGCGATAAGGTTTCTTATCGGTAATGGCACCGCCAGCAGGCTGCTAACGTCCTGCACTCAGCGCTCGCGGCTAAGGTGCCTGCGCCGACAAGTTCCCTAAAAGCGTAGGGCCAAAATATACAAAGGAAGGAATCAAGTAAAGGAAATAACATAGCAATCGCTACTCAAAATAGAGTCATATTACAAGATAGCTTGTCGCAGCTCTAACAGATTGTTCTCATAACATGACCAGCAGCGACAAGAAAAAGAGAAAACGGGCAGCCTAATCTACGCGATCGCCCTCAACCCTCTTGATCCCGCTCACCTTGTCCACAATGGGTGCGACAAGGGTCTTGAGCGCTTCCAGATCAGCATACGGCGGCAAGGTCCTGAGGACGTTGGTGAGGTTGAGGCCTCGGTTGTGGAAGGCCACCTTCACCAGCACCTTTTGAAGAGCTCCCGCGCAGATTTTGCGCGACTCGTCGGCCAGCTGCTTTGGGATCTTCTCCCGGAGTCGCTGGAGGGCCGTCGCCACGCCTTTGAAGAACAAGTTGAGCTTGGCGCTGGGTTGGAGGTGCTCATCGGAGGAGTACCCAAGATCCTCCATCCCCAGCTGCGCCAGCTCCCTGTCGATGGCTGCGGCAGCATCCATGAGACCCTCGGTCTAGTGCTCCACATTCTCCCTAAAAGTGTTCTGGGCGGCGGCAGCACTCGCCAGCAGCGCCTCGTCGGCCTTGATCTTCTCCGTCAATGCCACCTCCCGCTCCCTGGCGCCGTCCAGCGTCTGAGTCAAAGTAACTAGCTTCAACTCAAGGTCTGCGTTGGAGTCCTTGGCGGCGCTAAGCTCTTTGCTCCTCTCAGCGAGATGACCTTGTAGCTCGCCATGAGCGGCAGCATCCTTCTCGCGCTCACGCTTGAGCGCAGCAAGCTCCTCGCCGCTCGCCTTGAGATCGGCCTCTAGTTGCGCCATCTTCGTCTCCAGCTCCTTATTGGCGGCCTCGGCAGCTGCGGCAGCATCCTCTGCTTCCTTGAGAGCCCAGCCAAATGTTTGCTCGCGCGCGGCAAGCTCCTCCTCATGGCTGTCAAGGTTGACCTAGCGCTGCGCCAACTCACCTTCCTGCGCAGATAGCTTCTCGGCAACAAGCCGCTGTTGCTCTTCAACTTCAGCCTTCTCGAGGAGGAAGGCTTTCCGCTCCTCGGCGACTTGCTCCCGCTCCTTTGCCAGGGACCAGAGAGTTTCCTGCCTGAAGCCCCGGAGCTCCTCCGCGCGCTTCTCGATGTCCACCCCCGCCTTCGCGACAAGCGCTTCTCGGGATACCAGCTTGGCCTATCGGGCGCGGTAGAACGACAACAGCTTCCGCAGCAGCTGCTCCTTCTCAGGCTCGTCGCTGCTGCTGCTTGGTGCATCGACCAGCGTCAGCCCAGCGGAGGCGAGCACCTCTCCATCCAAGATCTCTCCTTCGACCGGCGCCCTGGAGCTTGACGCCCAGGGGAGCTTGATGAAGATGCCGTCGCCGGCTTTCAAATAGGCGCCGGGCTGGGGCTCTTCGGAGCCTGGCGCTGCAACAGCGGTGGAGGGATCAGCGGTCGGTGTAGCGCCTGACGCTCCTGCGGCCTCAGGCCATCAGTGCGATCGCCGGATCCCTCGCCAGCTTCTGCGGTGGCAGCTTTGGCGGCCTCTTCGCCGGCGGGATCATCAGCGCCGGCTTCTCCTTCGGTGGCAACGGCGTCGTCGGTATTCCTGCGCGCATTCTCCTCGCCGACGACCTCGGTTTCCATCGGCTCCCTGGCAGATGGATCTGACGAACGGAAAAAGGAGAAAAATCAAGCAAATATCCAAAAAGAAAATCAGAAGAAGAAGAACCCAAGGGAAGTTTTCAAGCAAGAGGATTACCTGTACTAGGACCTGCAGTCATGGTCTCAACCACCGGAGGGTCGCTGGTGTCGTCCCTTGCCGGAGAACTATCCCTTGCCGGAGAATTCTCCCTTGCCGGAGAACGCTCCCTTGCCGGGGAATCCTCCCTTGGCGGTGTAGTTGAAGCAGATGGAATTTCGGGAGCGGCTTCCGGGCACTCCTGGTGAAGCTGCTCTGCTCCTACACAAACCAACAGTGAGATATCAGCAAAGAAAGAGCACCCATGCGCGCCTAACAGCAGGAAGTAAACCATATACTTACGCTGGGGGCTGTGCTGGGGGCTGCTTTGGGGAATAGTTGCGGGTCCGGCAAGGTGGTCTCGGACACACCCCCGGCCGTCGCGGTGGGTTCGTCCTCGATGACAATCACCGGGACCTTGGCTCTCTTCGCCGCTCTCTGGGCCAGCGTCCTAAAAAGGAATGGGTTCAGAGTGAAGCAAATCAGATACAAGACAAAGCAATAAAATTGAAGAACTACAAGTACAGCAAAGAATCTTACTCTTCTTCTTCCTTGTCGGAGCTGAGCGCGGAGAGATCGAAGTCCGGCTCGCCTCCGGTACGACGAGGCGGAGGAGTAGGTTCCCTTGTCTGCTTGGCAGGAGTAGTAGCGGTGGACCGGGAAGACCCCGCTCCAGTTGCCGCAGCGGCGTGAGGTGCTCCCGCGGCAACATTGCTTGCCGCGGTAGAGCGTGTCGCACGGCACGGCGGCTGTTGACTCGTCTGCCGCCCCGCTACGTCCCCGGCCTTGCGGAGACGCCTTCTTGGTGGAGCTGGGGGCTCCGCTTGCGGCGAGCGAGCTGAAGGTGGGGAGGAGGAGGAGCCGATCTTCAACGAGTCGCTCGCGCCCTCGGCGGGCTTGCTCGACTCGGCTTCAGGCCCGACAAGCTCTTCCTTGCCGGCAAGCTCCTCTCGCTCGACAAGGCTTGCCGCCTCTTCTACCTCTGCCTCCTCCACGGTGAATTCGAACTCGCACGCGGCAGCGGCTGCTGCCGCCTCTTCCAGCCTAGTGGTGATGCCCTGCATCTCCGCATCGGTGGTGTCGCGAGTAAGGCTCTTCTATTCATCGGAGCGGACCGCCACTTCTACCAAGCCGTCAAAGAACTCCTGCATGACGTCGTCTGCAGGCTCTTGCCAAGTTAGGACAATTCCATGCGAATCGCACAGCGACATCATTGCACGGATGCGGTCGAGCGAGGAGTTGTTGCACAGCGGAACGACACCCCTCGGCAACATGAACGCTTCGGGATGTTGAGGATCGCGCTTGAACAGTTCCAGGATCATCGCATCCAGTTCCAAGACAGTGAAGTTGAAGTTGAGGCCCGGGCGCAACCTCATGATATCCGCCGCATTCTGGAACTCCCAGGCGGGTCTCCTCCTCTCCTGCAGAGGGGCGATGCGGCGGCGAAGAAAATCTGCGCCAACGGCGCCTACGGTGAGCCCGGCAAGCCTGAGGCGTAGGATCCGGGTGACGGCAATCTTCAGCCCATCGTCTTTCGGAGCCACGTTGCTCCAATCGTTGCCGCGCGCTATTGGGGCTTGGCGCTGGGCGGTAAATGGCTGCGGGTTCTCCTCGACAATCCAGCACCAGTCTGCACTCCATTCCTCCCACTTGCTGCGGAGCTCTCCCTCCAGATAAGCTTCCTTCTTGCCAACTCTTGAGATCCAGGCGATTCCGCCAGATAAAAGCTCCCCTCTCTCAACTCGGGGCATAAAGAAGTGGCGGAAAAGAGCTACATTTGGATAGACTCCGACAAAGTTTTCGCAGAGATGTGCGAAAACTACCATGGTCAGAACAGCATTGGGGGTGAAGTCAAGGAGGCGGAACCCGTAGGTGTTCATGATATCGCAGAAAAATTCAGAGAAAGGTGGGCAGAGCCTGCAGTAGAAGAACAGCGCGAAGAAAGGGTATCCATTCGGAGCCAGGTCCGAAGCGGTAGCTGGGAGTACCTTCGTACGCGGATGCGCTCGCGTCTCCGTCGACCAAAAGAGGTAGTAGTACTCCCTCAGCTCCTTCGCGGCGAGCTGGGGGGGGGGGAAGATTACCCGCTCCTTTCGCAGCGTCGTGAGCCACTGCGCCTCGGCCGACTTCACGACCTTCCCCTTGTCAGCTTTCGGAGCCATGGCGGAGGTGGTGGGGCAGATCAACGGCGTTGGTGATGCTGGTGGCGATGGGGGGCGGAGCGCTGCTCTCTTTCAGTTTTGGGAAGAAGGGGGGAGCGGCGGAGATTTCTGAGATTGGAGTAGCAACCGGCGAGATGGGCGAACAGCCCCTGTTTCCCCTGCTTATAAAGAGGGAGGGGGCGGGCGTTCCGTCTTTCCAAATAAAGAAACCACACACGATCTCTCCCACGAGCCGCATTCGACGCGTGCCGTTCGGGGAGGGCACGGTGGATATGGAGTGAGATACGGCGTAACCCAGG
The DNA here is from genome assembly GCF_002162155.2 of Triticum dicoccoides. Taxonomy (NCBI): domain Eukaryota; kingdom Viridiplantae; phylum Streptophyta; class Magnoliopsida; order Poales; family Poaceae; genus Triticum; species Triticum dicoccoides. Next base: position 104,583,001 of record NC_041385.1, read on the forward strand.
CCGCGCGTGCCCGTGCCCTGTTTTGGGCCTGGCCCAACAGCGCTCGGCACCGTGTGTGGCCCAGGCCCAGGGGCTCCTGTCGGTGTACTAGAGTAGGGGTACCCTAGTATCCCGAACTTGTGCACGGGCAGTTGCAGCACCCCGCGGCAAGGCTTGCCGGGTGACCGCCAAGGTCCTCCATGGTTCCTTTGAAGCCATTCAAGAACAAAGTATTCAAGCCAAGGAGACAAGGCCCCGGCAAGAGGAGCTTGCTGGGAAGGCCAACCAAGGCATCTCAAGGAACTTGCCGCGACGCGCCACGTGTCCCGGCGAGGCCCGGTGAGAGACAAGCTTCCGGACCCGACAAGACAACGATCGCGGCAAGGCGCTTGCCGCGGCAAGCTACCACTCCGTACCCACGCTCCAGCACATCCACCAACGTGTCGCCCTGGGGCCTTTCCAGGCGCGTGTGGCAAGAGGCTGTGCAGCCAGCGGTGCACGGTGGCAAGCGACGCTGACAAGATTGCCATCGTGGCGAGCGGTGGCGTCCCTGACGGTCCCTTTTTTCACTATTTGGGCAACGTAGACGGGCATTTAATGCCTTTGTCCCCTGCCGTCAGGGTTAGGTATGATACACTGTACAGGTAGTTGTACCAACCGCAATTCCTTTTCCATTTTTACCCTTGTCTATGTTGCCACCTGTCGAAGACCCCTTTAGCATATAAAAGGAGGCCCATGCGCAACATAGAGAGGGGTTCGGAGGCAGAAAAACACTCACGCTCGGTCTCGTTAGCAGCTAGTGTGTACTGTAGCACTCAGCGCTCCCGAGCAAGAACTCAATACACTCAGACATGCAGCAGTAGGAGTATTATCTCTCCGGAGAGCTCCGAAGCTGGGTAAACTGCTCGTGTGCTTCGCCTCGATCCGCTCATCGTGCGATCTCCGCCCCCCGCCGAACCGAAAGGGGCCCGGTCCGCCGGTCCCCATAGGTATTCGTGGATCAGCTTCCCCGACATGAGATCCGATGAATTGTGGGTTTATGATCAAGCTTATCTATGAACAATATTTGATTCTTCTTTGAATTCTTTTATGCATGATTTAAATATCTTTGCAACTCTGTTCGAATTATCAGTTTGGTTTGGCCTACTAGATTGATCTTTCTTGCAATGGGAGAAGTGCTTAGCTTTGGGCTCAATCTTGCGGTGTCCTTTCCCAGTGACAGCAGGGGCAGCAAGGCACGTATTGTATTGTTTCCATCGAGGATAAAAAAGACGGGGTTTATATCATATTGCTTGAGTTTATCCCTCTACACCATGTCATCTTGCCTAATGAGTTACTTTGTTCTTATGAACTTAATACTCTATATGCATGCTGGATAGCGGTCGATGTGTGGAGTAACAGTAGTAGATGCAGAATCATTTCGGTCTACTTGTCATGGACGTGATGCCTATATACATGATCATGCCTAGATATTCTCATAACTATGCGCTTTTCTATCAATTGCTCGGCACTAATTTGTTCACCCACCGCAATACTTATGCTATCTTTAGAGAAGCCACTAGTGAAACGTATGGCCCGCGAGTCTATTTTACATCTTATAAGTTTCCAATCTACTATTCCAGTTTACTATTTATTTTGCAATCTTTATTTTCCAATCTATACAACAAAAATACCAAAAATATTTATCTTATTACCTTTATCAGATCGCACTTTTGCAAGTGGCCTTGAAGGGATTGATAACCCCTTTATCGCGTTGGTTGCAAGGTTCTTATTTTTTTGTGCAGGTACGAGGGACTTGCATGTAGTATCCTACTGGATTGATACCTTGGTTCTCAAAAACTGAGGGAAATACTTACGCTACTTTGCTGCATCACCCTTTTCTCTTCAAGGGAAAACCAACGCATGCTCAAGAGGTAGCAATCCTCATTGCTGCATAGAAGAATTACGTCCTGGAAGCACCGATAGGTGCCAAACCCGCTGCAGCAGCAACGCCAGATGTTGTGAACACCTGGCAGAGCAAAGCAGATGACTACTCGATAGTTCAGTGTGCCATGCTTTACGGCTTAGAACCTGGACTTCAACGACGTTTTGAACGTCATGGAGCATATGAGATGTTCCAGGAGTTGAAGTTAATATTTCAAGCAAATTCCCGGATTGAGAGATATGAAGTCTCCAATAAGTTCTATAGCTGCAAGATGGAGGAGAATAGTTCTGTTAGTGAACATATACTCAGAATGTCTGGGTGCCACAATTACTTGACTCAGCTGGGATTAATCTTCCAATTGATAGTGTCATTGATAGAGTTCTTCAATCACTGCCACCAAGCTACAAGAGCTTCGTGATGAACTATAATATGCAAGGGATGGATAACACGATTCCCGAGCTCTTCGCAATGCTAAAGGATGCAAAGGTAGAAATCAAGAAGGAGCATCAAGTGTTGATGGTCAACAAGACCACTAGTTTCAAGAAAAAGGGTAAAGGGAAGAAGGGGAACTTCAAGAAGAACGGCAAACAAGTTGCTGCTCAAGTGAAGAAACCCAAGTCTGGACCTAAGCCTGAAACTGACTGCTTCTACTTTAAAGGGACTGGTCACTGGAAGTGGAACTGCCCCAAGTATTTGGCGGAGAAGGATGGCAAAGTGAAAGGTACATTTGATATACATGTTATTGATGTGTACCTTACTAATGCTCGTAGTAGCGCCTGGGTATTTGATACTGGTTCTGTTGCTAATATTGGCAACTCGAAACAGGGGCTACGGATTAAGCGAAGATTAGCTAAGGATGAGGTGAAGATGCATGTAGGAAATGGTTCCAAAGTTGATGTGATCGCCGTCGGCACGCTACCTCTACATCTACCTTCGGGGTTAGTTTTAGACCTGAATGTTATTTGGTGCCAGCGTTGAGCATGAACATTATATCTGGATCTTCTTTGATGCGAGACGGTTATTCATTTAAATCAGAGAATAATGGTTATTCTATTTATATGAATAATATCTTTTATGGTCATGCACCCTTGATGAGTGGTCTATTTTTACTAAATCTTGATAGTTGTGATACACATATTCATAGTATTGAAGCCAAAAGATATAAGTTTAATAATGATAGTGCAACTTATTTGTGGCACTACCGTGTAGGTCATATTGGTGTAAAGAGCATGAAGAAACTCCATTCTGATGGGCTTTTGGAATCACTTGATTATGAATCACTTGATGCTTGCGAACCATGCCTCATGGGCAAGATGACTAAGACTCCGTTCTCCGGAACAATGGAGCGAGCAACAGACTTGTTGGAAATAATACATACTAATGTATGCGGTCTGATGAGTGTTGATGCTCGTGGCGAGTATCATTATTTTCTAAACTTCACAGATGATTTGAGCAGATATGGGTATATCTTCTTAATGAAACATAAGTCTCAAACATTTTAAAAGTTCAAAGAATTTCAGTGTGAAGTGGAAAATCATCGTAACAAGAAATAAAGTTTCTACGATCTGATCGTGTAGGAGAATATTTGAGTTACGAGTTTGGTCTTCATTTGAAACAATGCGGAATAGTTTCGCAACTCATGCCACCTGGAACACCACGGCGTAATGGTGTGTCCAAACGTCGTAACCGCACTTTATTAGATATGGTGTGTTCTATGATGTCTCTTACTGATTTACCGCTATCGTTTTGGGGTTATGCTTTAGAGACAGCTGCATTCACGTTAATAGGGTACCATCTAAATCCGTTGAGACGACATCGTATGAACTGTGGTTTTGCAAGAAACCCAAGTTGTCGTTTCTTAAAGTTTGGGGCTGTGATGCTTATGTGAAAAGGCTTCAACCTGATAAGCTCGAACCCAAATCGGAGAAATGTGTCTTCATAGGATACCCTAAGGAAACTGTTGGGTACACCTTCTATCACAGATCCGAAGGTAAGATATTCGTTGCTAAGAATGGATCCATTCTATAGAAGGAGTTTCTCTCGAAAGAAGTGAGTGGGAGGAAAGTAGAACTTGATGAGGTAATTATACCTGCTCCCTTATTGGAAAGTAGTTCATCACAGAAATCAGTTCCAGTGATTCCTACACCAATTAGTGAGGAAGCTAATGATGATGATCATGAAACTTCTGATCAAGTTACTACCAAACCTCGTAGGTCAACCAGATTAAGATCCGCACCAGAGTGGTATGGTAATCCTGTTCTGGAGGCCATGTTACTTGACCATGATGAACCTACGAACTATAAGGTAGCGATGATGAGCCCAGATTCCACAAAATGGCTTGAGGCCATGAAATCTGAGATGGGATCCATGTATGAGAACAAATTGTGGACTTTGGTTGACTTGCCCGATGATCGGCAAGCCATAGAGAATAACTGGATCTTCAAGAAGAAGATTGACGCTGACTTGTTGTGAAAGGTTTTCGACAAGTTCAAGGAGTTGACAACGATGAGACTTTCTCACCCATAGCGATGCTTAAGTCCGTCTGAATCATTTTAGCAATTGCCGCATTTTAGGATTATGAAATTTGTCAAATGGATGTCAAAACTACATTCCTCAATGGATATCTTAAAGAAGAGTTGTATATGATGCAACCAGAAGGTTTTGTCAATCCAAAAGGTGCTAACAAAGTGTGCAAGCTCCAGCGATCCATCTATGGACTGGTGCAAGCATCTCGGAGTTGGAATATATGCTTTGATAGTGTGATAAAAGCATATGGTTTTATACAGACCTTTGGAGAAGCCTGTATTTACAAAAAGGTGAGTGGGAGCTCTGTGGCATTTCTGATATTATATGTAGATGATATTGTTGGGGAAAGTAGCAATAATTCAAAATTTTCTATGCATCACCAAGATCAATCTATGGAGAGACTAGCAACGAGAGAGAGGGGAGTGCATCTTCGTACCCTTGAAGATCGCGATGCGGAAGCGTTACAAGAACGCTGTTGGTGGAGTCGTACTCGCAGCGATTCAGATCGCGGTCAATTCCGATCTAAGCGCCGAACGGACGGCGCCTCCGCGTTCAACACACGTATAGCCCGGAGACATCTCCTACTTCTTGATCCATCAAGGGGAGAGGACAAGTTGAGGGAGAACTCCGACAACACGATGACGTGGTGGTGGTGGATCTCGTGGTTCTCCAGCAGGGCTTCGCCAAGCACTACGGAGGAGGAGGAGGAGGAGGTGTTGGAGGAGGGAGAGGGCTGTGCTAGGGAAGAGGTGCGGCTGCCCTCTCTCTCCCTCACTATATATAGGGGGAAGGGGGTGGACGAGGCGCCCTAGGGTTCCCTAGGGGAGGGGTGGCAGCCACAGGGGAAACCCTAGAGGGTTTGGGCGCCCCCACCCCTAGGAAACTTGCCCCGCAAGCCGGGAGGGGCGGCTGCCCTAGGGGATGCACCCCCACCTCTCCTGGTTACGTGACAGGGTTGGGAGGGGCGCACATCCCCTTAGTGGGCTGGTGTGACCCCTCCCCTTGGCCCATAAGGCCCCCCAACGCTTGTCGAGGCCTCCGAAACACCTTTCGGTCATGCTGGTCGTCACCCAGTACTCCCAGAACAATTCCGGACTCCAATACCCTTCGTCCAATATATCGATCTTCACCTCCAGACCATTCCGGAGTTCCTCGTCACCTACGGGATCTCATCCGGGACTCCGAACAACCTTCGGTAACCACATACTATTTCCCATAACAACTATAGCGTCACCAAACCTTAAGTGTCTAGACCCTACGGGTTCGGGAACCATGCAGACATGACCGAGACACCTCTCCGGCCAATAACCAATAGCGGGATCTGGATACCCATATTGGCTCCCACATGTTCCACGATGAACTCATCGGATGAACCACGATGTCGAGGATTCGGTCAATCCCGTATGCAATTCCCTTTGTCTATCGGTATATTACTTGCCCGAGATTCGATCGTCGGTATCCCAATACCTCGTTCAATCTCGTTACCGGCAAGTCACTTTACTCGTTCCATAATGCATGATCCCGTGACTAACTACTTAGTCACATTGAGCTCATTATGATGATGCATTACCGAGTGGGCCCAAAGATACCTCTCCATCATACGGAGTGACAAATCCCAGTCTCGATTCGTGCCAACCCAACAGACACTTTCGGAGATACCCGTAGTGCACCTTAATAGCCACTCAGTTATGTTGTGACGTTTGGCACACCCAATGAATTCCTATGGTATCCGGGAGTTGCACAATCTCATGGTCTAAGGAAATGATACTTGACATTAGAAAAGCTCTTAGCAAACGAACTACACGATCTTGTGCTATGCTTAGGATTGGGTCTTGTCCATCACATCATTCTCCTAATGATGTGATCCCGTTATCAATGACATCCAATGTCCATGGTCAGGAAACCATAACCATCTATTGATCAACGAGCTAGTCAACTAGAGGCTCACCAGGGACATGTTGTGGTCTATGTATTCACACATGTATTACGGTTTCCAGCTAATACAATTATAGCATGAACAATAGAAAATTATCATGAACAAAGAAATACAATAATAACCATTTTATTATTGCCTCTAGGGCATATTTCCAATAGATATATTGTTGATCGGAAATGATACTTAATTTCTGAATGGCATAAAAGGATACTTGAATAAGAATTTTTCAATGAAAGACCTCGGTGAAGCTGCTTATATATTGGGCTTCAAGATCTATAGAGATAGATCAAGATACTTAATTGGACTTTCACAAAGCACATACCTTGATAAAGTTTTGAAGAAGTTCAAAATGGATCAAGCAAAGAAAGGGTTCTTGCCTGTGTTACAAGGTGTGAAGTTGAGTCAAACTCAATGCCCGACCTGTCACACCCTAGCTAGTCATGCATTAGAGTGTTGCATCATGTTTACTCTTTCATCAGAAACTTGAAATGGGGATTTGTGAAACCCTCAGAATCATTTTGAAAATGACCCAAATAAAAATTTCTCCAAAAAGGGTCCAAGAAAATGCTCATGTTGCTCTCTGAAAATATTGGACAGAGATAAAAATCAAACCAATATTTTTAAGAGCTCATAGGTATTTATTTTGGGCATTTGGAATTAATGCATAACTATTTGCATTGGAAATATATTAGTTATATATATTAATATATGTCCAAAAATTATGCCACCTGTTGGGGAGCTCTGGAATAATATATCTAGCTCCTGCAAAAAATTGGCATAAGGTAATAAAATGATTTAATATTTTATTTAAATCAAAACAAATGACAGAAATTAGAAAACAAGAATAAATAAAAGAAGGAGAAGCTTACCTGGGGCTCCTCCCTGTGCAGCCCAGCAGTAGCTGGCCGGCCCAGCCAGCAGGCGGCCCAGCCCGCCTCCTCCTCGGTCGTCTTCGTCCTCGACAGAGGGAGGGGAGCGTGCCCGGTGCGCGCGCGCGCCACCGCGCCACGCCACCAGCTCGCCTGCCTGCCTGCCTCTCCCCTCCTCGTCTGGATGCCCT
>NC_041385.1:104590939-104600077 GCF_002162155.2 Triticum dicoccoides
GCCATAGCCGCCGCCACCGGCCTCCCCTCGCCTTCCCGACTCGCGCAGGAGCTCCGCCCCCTCGCCCTGAAGCTCTCCGTCAAGCCACAAGACGCCGGACGCCCTGTGGAGCCGCCGTCGCCATCGTCTTCCTCCTCGGGCTCCGACCACCATCGCCGTCGATTCGCCGTCTCCAGTGCGTCCCCGAGCCCGCTTCGACGCCCGCTGCAACCGCGGTGAGCTCCGCCACCGTTTCCCTCTCTTCTCCCCCTCGTTCCCGCACCGTAACTCCGTTTCCCACCACGGCCGAACCTCCGCCGTCGCCGAGCTCGCCGTCGATGCAGCTCCGGTGACCATTTGGTCACCCCGGCGAGTCCAACAAGTTCGTAAGGCCCCGTAGAGCATCCCTAGCGCCTTGCTTCGCTCGCCTTCGAGCTCCAACCACGTTTTCGTGCACGACCAAACCCCGGCGGCCGCAGCCGAGCTCGCCGCCGTCGACTCCGGCCACCCCAGGCCCAGCCACGGCCACCGCCCGACGCGCCATCGAGCTAGCTTTCCAACGCACCTAGCCGCACGCCGTTTGGAGCACCACAGAGGAAACCCGGGGCACATGTACGCCGCGGACCTCGCCGGCGACTAAGCGCCGGCGGGTTTGACTTGTTCAACCTGGGGTTTGACCCCCCCAGAGTCACTGACGCGTGGGCCCCGTCGGCCAGGTGGTTAGCTTAGTGCATATCACTATTAATTAACCCCCCTGACACTGACCAGTGGGCCCCAGCGCCACTAACTCTTAATTAGGATTAAACTAACCCCTGTTAAACCCCCTGTCACTGACGTGTGGACCCCACACGTCAGGTTTGACCCCAGCCAGCCGCAGTTGACCGCTGACGTCGTGCTGACGTCATGCTGGCGCAATATATATATTTCTGGATTTAAATTAAATCAGGAAATTCCAGAATATAATTTAAACTTCAAAAATTCATAACTTTTATTCTGTAACTCCAAATCAGACAAATTATATATGAAAAATGATCAGAAAAATCCAATCTATCCATCTGTACTATTTTCATGCATGACTAAACAAGTTAACATGATGTTTAATGCAGAACAAGGAAAAGCACTTTAAAAGGCCATGTTTGAGTTTGAAATTTGAATCTTTGATTCAAATTGGTTCAAACCCTTCTGGTCTTAGTTGCATTAGCCCAACACACTCATATTGCCATGTTTCATGCATGCATCATATTGTTGCACATTGTTTGGTGATGGTTGTGTATCGGTGTCCTTTGCGACAGGTTCTGCCTCCGAGGAGTACCGTGATTACCCTAACGAAGAACCGTATCAGTGCATCGAACCATCAGGCAAGCAACCAACCATTTGATCATATCGATACAATCCCATGTTCTCGCTCCTGCTCTCTTTTACTGCATTAAGACAACGCGTTTCAAACTGCCGTGTGCTACGGTAGTTGAACCCATTTCCTCTGTATGACCTGTCATTGCCACAGTAACTAGATGAAACCCACTAGCATGTGTAGGAGTTGTATGAGCCATATGTATGTGTTGTTCCTACCTTGCTATGCCTGCTATGCTTAGAGTCGTGTCAGGTCTGGTTCATCTGGGTGATGGGCTAGAGTGAAATGATTATGTCGGTAATGAGAGTGGTGTGGTGAACACGATTTGGTAAAGGTATCGATGAGAGGCCATGTAGGAGTACATGGTGGGTTGTTTCATTGAAGCCGACCTTAAGCACTGAGATCTGTATGTGTGATTTAAGATAAAGTTACTACCATGCATTGGGCCCTGAAATATGACCCCGCTCGACTTCTTATTCACCCTAGCTCTCTGTCCAGGAGTTGCAAGTAGTTTCTGGTGTTTGTAGCCTACTGGAGGCCGTGGACAGCGCTGACCGTAGGGGTGGGCTGTGATGCGGTAGGTACGTGGCACGGTGTACCGAATACCCCTTAGGTATCTCAGGAACCCTGTTCACATCGTTCGGGGCCGTATGGGAAACCTCGGCCGGACTCCCTGCGGATGGAACCCGGATAGGCGATAAACCTGGACTAGAGGCTTAAGTGTTTAGGTAGGTCGTGGTCTACACCCACGTCGGCTTTCGCTTGAAGTCTGCCGAGCACATGTCGTGTGTAGACGCTAAGTGGTGGAAACATGTATGAAGAAGTACACCCCTGCAGGGTTATCATGATCTATTCGAATAGCCGCGTCCGCGGTAAAGGACTACTTGGTTGCCTATACAGTTCATAGACAAGTAAATGGAAACTACTAAAAGCCTCAAGATAAGTGTGAGTGCCGAGGATGGCTCTTCCGTAGGAAGACGGAGGCGGATCCTCGGTAGTGTATTGAAGTGGTGAGTAGTGGACTCGTGTGCGCAAAACCATTTCAAGTTGAAGTATCGTAGGATAGTCTAGCCAAGAGTCAAAGCTGGCTTGCTGCAATAACTCCACCAACCCTTCTTGATAATATGCATGTATGTAGGATCTGATGTAAGTCTTGCTGAGTACCTTTGTACTCATGTTGCTATAATTTACATTTTACAGAAGACGCTGCAACCCCTTCTGATGGGTTCTATGTAGACGTTGACATCAACGAGTAGGCTAAAGACCCAGGTGGTGACCCTGAGCTTGTGATGGACCACGTAGTATAGCTAGGCTTTCCAAGCCTCTTTTATTTTACTAGTTGTCTGTACCCAGACAATGTACTTCCGCTGCTGGCTTGTATGACTGTATGACTTGTATGTTGGGTCGTGAGACCCGTACCTTTGTGAGTGTTATGTATGGCTCCCTGAGCCTTAAATAAAGTACTTGTGTCATAGAGTCATGTTGTGATGCTTCGTTGTATTTGCACATATCGAGCATATTGTGTGTATGATTGAAATGCTTGATATGTGTGGGATCTGACCATCTAGTTGTTTATCTTTAGTAGCCTCTCTTACCGGGAAATGTCTCCTAGTGTTACCGCTGAGCCATGGTAGCTTGCTACTGCTCTGGAACACTTAGGCTGGCCGGCATGTGTCCTTCTTCGTTCCTGTGTCTGTCCCTTCGGGGAAATGTCACGCTTTGAGTACCGGAGTCCTGTTAGCCCGCTACAGCCCGGTTTACCGGAGTCCTGCTAGCCCAGTGCTACAGCCCGGACCCACTTGCTGATGACCGACACGTTCGAAGCTGGGTCATGGATGCCTGTCCCTGTAAGTCTGTGCCACTTTTGGTTTACGACTAGTCATGTCAGCCCGGGCTCCTTATCATATGGATGCTAGCGACACTATCATATCCGTGAGCCAAAAGGCGCAAACGGTCCCGGGCAAAGGTAAGGCGACACCCGTGGGGATACCGTGCGTGAGGCCGCAAAGTGATATGAGGTGTTACCGGCTAGATCAATGTGACATCGAGTCGGGGTCCTGACAGCGTTGGCATCAGAGCCGGACTGCCTGTAGGTTCTCCAAGCCAAACTGGTCGATGTTGAGTCTAGAAATTCTTTAGTTATATGTAGGGGAATTGTTTGTGGGTTGGAACGTAAGGCTCTTTTACTCCTTTATCTAATGACATCCTGATCTGAGTCAGTCCATTCTTCCACCGGGGGTTAAGGAATTAGGATCTATTCTCTCTATCAGGATCACGTGTTACTAATCAGTAGTACCTTATAAGTTTGATGGATACAAGCCTAGTTCAATCCTATTACCACATTATGTTGCTAGGATGGACTCAGAACTTGATATGATGATGTTGAGTGTGTATGAAATTCTTTGTCAAATGTCTCAAAATCCTTCTTGAGCATTTACAGCTGTTATGCTGCCGAAATTTTGCTAGAAATTCTAATGCCTTTGCATTATGATTGTGCTTTCAGATGGCCACTCGTGACCTCAATCAAGTGGTTCGCCTGACTCGATGCCTAGATGTACCCGGCCATACTGCCATGTTGGTCAGGGTAATGACTGAGGCTGGATATCGCTGGTATCCTGAGTACACGGTCGAAGAGCAATTCCGAGACTTTAATCAAAGCCAGTATCTCTGCACTGTCAGGATATTTCCATCTTATCCTGGGTCCACCGAGCCCCTTCACTGCTCCTATGGACTCGGGGTTACTATTGAGATGGCTGTGCAGGACGCCGCCTACTCTATGATGACCATCATGCGAGTCAGATCTGGACTATTTCGGGACTCTGATTTCCGGTATATGCCAGGATCACTTCCGGGAGCACAAGGGTATCTCCAGGCTATCTATGCTGACCCCACCCAGGATGATTCACGGACTCGCACCACTGCTGAGATGCTCGAGGATAAGGACCATGAAAATCGGGCCTTGAGGTTAGAGCTCTTCAATACCCGTGCTGACCACTGGGCCACATTGACTTGGTTCGCACCGGCGGTGCAAGCTGGATATTCGGATATGCGCGATCTCTATCCTGTGAGATCTGCTCTGCCAGACGTGATGGGTTGGCGTGATGTAGGAGGCATCACCCCACCTCGCGGTCCCCGCAGGCCACCGACTGTTGGTCCAAGACCTCATCCTAGCCCCTATGGTCCACAAGCTCCGCGAGATCGTCTGTTTCCGGATGATCATGTTGAGCTTCCAGGCTATGGAGGTGACTTCTACGAGGACTACTACGGATCGGTCTGAGTTAGTGGTAGTATCACTAGTTCGTGATAGCTGTGTCGTCTATCGTCCTGCGTGACTCGTGGGATATGACCTAGTTTGTACTCTTTCCGGAGATGTAGAAAAACAATGTATAGGAGCTTGGGATGCCTCCGATAAGATGTAATCCTCTTTTCACCGTAATAGTACTTTGTTTGGTCTTGTACTAAACCCTGTATGGTGTGTATGACGATGGAATAAAGAAGCAGTTTCTGTATCTACCATGTCATACGGATGATCATCTTGCATTTCGAGTTATTCCTTACATTCTGTATCCTATGTCGGAAATTTTATCATTCTGACTAAATCATTGTTTTGTTTACCTAGGATGGTCAACACGCGCACTAACCCTGCTCCTCAAGAGCAGGCCGAAGGCAGTGAAGTCAGGGATGCAAATCTGCCTCATCCTCCTTCCCTAGCCGAGGTTATGATGGAAGCTGAGAGAAACAAGCGGGAGACCAACCGTTTGTTGGAGCATATTGAACAGAACACAGCACACCATCAGAGAACTAACGTGGTGTCACTCAGTGATTTTATCAAATTACACCCACCCACGTTCCACCACTCCGTCGAGCCTCTCGACGCTGATGACTGGCTTCGCAGTATCTCTCACAAACTGCGTTCCACGCTGGTAGCGGAGGCTGACAAGGTCACCTTTGCTGCATATCATCTTGAAGGCCCCGCCAGTCTATGGTGGGAGAATTATGGAGCTATGCGCCCAGCGGGCCATGTCACTACTTGGGCTGAATTCAGCGAGGCTTTCCGTGAACATCACATTCCGGAGGGTCTCATGGACCGTAAACGTGAGGAATTTTGCAGTTTCACTCAGGGCCGACTTTCTGTGGATGCTTACAGCAGGGAGTTCGGTAACCTCGCACGATATGCAACTGAGGAAGTGTCTACTGATGCCAAGAAGCAAGCAAGGTTCCATAAGGGACTTAGTACTGAGCTTCGCCGTGACCTCCGTCTGCATGAGTGCACATCTTTTCAGAAACTTGTCAACAAAGCCATCAGTGCTGAAACTGGTCAGACTGACTATGACGCAACACGCAAGCATGGCCGTGACATGGGTTCCTCATCCGGTGCTGGTCCTCAGAAGCGCCGCGTGTGGGTGCCCAACACCGCCCTGCCACCCAGGTTCACACCGAGGCCATCTTTCCAGGCGCCTCGCCCTGTTCAACAGTCTGCACCGGCCAAACCCTATGGGGGTCCAACCAACAATGCTCCTCCACGTGCCAGCTCCGTGACCTGTTTCAAGTGTGGGGAATCTGGTCACTATATGCGTGAGTGTCCCCAGACCAACCCCAACCAATCTGCTAAAGCCGTTGGCCGTGGCAAGCCGACAGGGAAAGTGTTCCACGCCAAGCCGGCCACCGCTTCACGTGGCCATGTCAACTGTATCTCTGCCGAAGAAGCTCAAGAGGATCCCAACGTCGTTCTCGGTACGCTTCTTGTTAATTGCCACCCCGCATCTGTTCTTTTCGATACAGGAGCCTCTCATTCTTTTATATCCGAAAATTATGCTCGTTTGCATAACATCGCATTCGGTGATATGCCAACCTCTATGGTAATTCAAACTCCGGGATCCAAATGGCAAACTTCTAGAGTAAGCCATGGAAATGAAATCCAAGTCGACAGACTTGTTTTCCTTGCATCGTTGATAGCCCTTAAATCTTCAGATATTAATATCATTCTGGGTATGGACTGGATGTCGGCTCATCATGCCCAAATTGATTGCTTCTCTAGGACTGTTCAACTCACCCATCCTTCGGGGAAGATAGTCAATGTCTTGACCCGAATAGCCAAGCGACAATTATATTCTCTTAACGCCAGCCCTTTGACAGATCTTGAGGACGTTCCGGTAGTCCGTGACTTCCCGGATGTCTTCCCAGAGGAGTTGCCAGGTGTTCCACCTGACAAGGATGTTGAGTTCGTAATAGACCTCATCCCAGGAACCGTTCCGATTGCTAGAAGACCTTATAAGATGGCACCACTAGAACTAGCCGAGCTTAAGAAACAACTCGATGAGTCCTTGAAAAAGGGTTTCATCCGCCCTAGTTCATCTCCGTGGGCTTGCCCCGTCCTATTCGTCAAGAAGAAGGATGGTACGGACCGGATGGTTGTAGATTACCGACCTGTCAATTTGGTCACAATCAAGAACAAATATCCGCTCCCCAGGATCAACTACCTGTATGATCAGCTCGCTGGATCCTCAATCTTCTCCAAGATGGATTTGAGGTTGGGCTACCATCAAATCAAAATCAGAAACGGGGACATTGCTAAAACGGCCTTTGTTACTCATTATGGCCAATACGAGTACACCGTCATGTCCTTCGGCTTAACCAACGCTCCAGCCACCTTCTCTCGGTTAATGAACTCAATCTTCATGGAGTATTTGGATAAATTCGTCGTAGTTTATCTCGATGATATACTCATCTACTCCAAGAACGAGGAAGAACATGCCGAACATCTAAGGCTAGTGTTGAAGAAACTTCGAGAGCACCGCCTTTATGCCAAGTTTTCCAAATGTGAATTTTGGTTGTCAGAAGTGACCTATCTGGGTCATGTAATATCTGGTAAAGGTATTGCTGTTAACCCTGAGCGAGTTCAAGCCGTCCTTAATTGGACTCCACCTGAATCGGTCAAGCAAGTTCGGAGTTTTCTGGGCTTAGCGAGCTATTGTCGTCGCTTTGTCGAGAACTTCTCCAAGGTTGCTAAACCTCTAACCGAACTCCTCAAGAAAGATAAGAAGTTCGAATGGACTCCACAATGTGAGCACAGCTTTCAGGAACTGAAAAGACGCCTGACCTCTGCTCCCGTACTGGTACCGCCAGACTTCTCCAAGGACTTTGTTATCTACTGTGACGCCTCGCGACAAGGACTAGGTTGCATTCTCATGCAAGATCGACACGTAATTGCCTACGCTTCACGGCAATTGCACCCACATGAGGAGAATTATCCTACTCATGATCTAGAGCTTGCAGCCATAGTCTATGCACTCAAGACCTGGCGACATTACCTCCTCGGTAACCGTTGCGAAATATTCACTGATCACCAAAGTCTGAAGTACATTTTCACCCAACCGGATCTAAATCTCAGGCAAAGACGTTGGGTTGAGTTGATCGCAGACTTCGACTTAGGAATAACCTACACCCCAGGGAAAGCCAACGTCATGGCTGATGCGCTAAGTCGTAAATCTTATTGTAACAACCTGATGTTACAACAAAGTCAACCGCTTCTCCATGAGGAATTTTGGAAGCTTAACCTTCACATTGTTCCTCAAGGTTTTCTTTCCACCTTGGTAGCAAAACCTACTCTTACGGATCAAATCATCGCTGCCCAAAAGCGAGATAAGGGAATATCTAAAATCAAAGAGAACATTGCTAGCGGAGGTGCTAGTTGTTTCTCCACAAATGATCATGGTGTTGTGTACTTTGAGAACCGTCTAGTGGTTCCCAAGAACCAGCATCTATGGCAGTTGATCCTTAAGGAGGCTCATGAATCTCCTCTCACCATTCATCCCGGTAGTACTAAGATGTATCAGGACCTACGCCAGAGGTTCTGGTGGACTAGGATGAAGAGAGAAATTGCTCAGTATATTGCTAATTGCGACGTCTGTCGCCGTGTAAAAGCAGAGCATCAACGGCCTGCTGGCACCCTTCAACCCTTAGCTATTCCTGAATGGAAATGGGATAAAATTGGTATGGATTTCATTACCGGTTTTCCCAGGACCAAGAGAGGGAATAATGCTATTTTCGTCGTTGTCGATCGTCTTTCCAAAGTAGCCCATTTCTTACCTGTTCGTGAGAGTATAACCGCTAGTCAGCTGGCAGACTTATACATCTCCCGAATAGTGTCCCTCCATGGTGTTCCTTTGGAAATTAACTCGGATCGAGGAAGTCTTTTCACCTCTCGATTTTGGGAAAGTTTCCAAAATGCTATGGGAACCCATCTCTCCTTTAGCACCGCCTTCCACCCTCAGTCGAGTGGTCAAGTAGAACGCGTCAACCAGATTCTAGAAGACATGCTTCGAGCCTCTGTTATCTCATTAGGAATGGACTGGGAGAAGTGCCTTCCATTTGCCGAATTCGCTTACAACAACAGCTATCAATCTAGCTTGGGTAAAGCCCCTTTTGAAGTTCTTTATGGACGACGGTGTCGAACACCCCTTAACTGGTCAGAGACCGGGGAAAGACAATTCTTTGGCCCGGATATGATTCAGGAAGCAGAAGAACAAGTTCGTATCGTTCGTGAAAAGTTGAAAACAGCCCAATCTCGTCAAAAGAGTCAATATGACCGAAAACATAAGGCTATGACTTTCGAGGTTGACGAGAAGGCTTATCTTCGGGTCACCCCTCTGAAGGGAACCCATCGTTTCGGTATCAAAGGCAAATTGGCTCCTCGTTACATTGGACCTTTTCGCATTCTCGCCAAACGAGGAGAAGTTGCCTACCAGTTGGAACTACCTCCGCACCTCTCCAGAGTCCACGATGTCTTCCACGTTTCTCAACTCAGG
>NC_041385.1:104601503-104606826 GCF_002162155.2 Triticum dicoccoides
CCGGTTCTTCCTCTCCTCTCCCTCGCCCTCTCTCTCCCGTGTCCGAACGCACCCATCGCCGCCGTTCGCCATAGCCGCCGTCACCGGCCTCCCCTCGCCTTCCCGACTCACGCAGGAGCTCCGCCCCCTCGCCCTGAAGCTCTCCGTCAAGCCACAAGACGCCGGACGCCCTGTGGAGCCGCCGTCGCCATCGTCTTCCTCCTCGGGCTCCGACCACCATCGCTATCGATTCGCCGTCTCCAGTGCGTCCCCGAGCCCGCTTCGACGCCCGCTGCAACCGCGGTGAGCTCCGCCACCGTTTCCCTCTCTTCTCCCCCTTGTTCCCGCGCCGTAACTCCGTTTCCCACCACGGCCGAACCTCCGCCGTCGCCGAGCTCGCCGTCGACGCAGCTCCGGTGACCATTTGGTCACCCCGGCGAGTCCAACAAGTTCGTAAGGCCCCGTAGAGCATCCCTAGCGCCTTGCTTCGCTCGCCTTCGAGCTCCAACCACGTTTCCGTGCACGACCGAACCCCGGCGGCCGCAGCCGAGCTCGCCGCCGTCGACTCCGGCCACCCCAGGCCCAGCCACGGCCACCGCCCGACGCGCCATCGAGCTAGCTTTCCAACGCACCTAGCCGCACGCCATTTGGAGCACCACAGAGGAAACCCGGGGCACATGTACGCCGCGGACCTCGCCGGCGACTAACCGCCGGCGGGTTTGACTTGTTCAACCTGGGGTTTGACCCCCCCAGAGTCACTGACGCGTGGGCCCCGTCGGCCAGGTGGTTAGCTTAGTGCTAATCACTGTTAATTAACCCCACTGACACTGACCAGTGGGCCCCAGCGCCACTAACTCTTAATTAGGATTAAACTAACCCCTGTTAAACCCCCTGTCACTGACGTGTGGACCCCACACGTCAGGTTTGACCCCAGCCAGCCGCAGTTGACCGCTGACGTCGTGCTGACGTCATGCTGGCGCAATATATATATTTCTGGATTTAAATTAAATCAGGAAATTCCAGAATATAATTTAAACTTCAAAAATTCATAACTTTTATTCTGTAACTCCAAATCAGACAAATTATATATGAAAAATGATCAGAAAAATCGAATCTATCCATCTGTACTATTTTCATGCATGACTAAACAAGTTAACATGATGTTTAATGCATAACAAGGAAAAGCACTTTAAAAGGCCATGTTTGAGTTTGAAATTTGAATCTTTGATTCAAATTGGTTCAAACCCTTCTGGTCTTAGTTGCATTAGCCCAACACACTCATATTGCCATGTTTCATGCATGCATCATATTGTTGCACATTGTTTGGTGATGGTTGTGTATCGGTGTCCTTTGCGACAGGTTCTGCCTCCGAGGAGTACCGTGATTACCCTAACGAAGAACCGTATCAGTGCATCGAACCATCAGGCAAGCAACCAACTATTTGATCATATCGATACAATCCCATGTTCTTGCTCCTGCTCTCTTTTACTGCATTAAGACAACACGTTTCAAACTGCTGTGTGCTAGGGTAGTTGAACCCATTTCCTCTGCATGACCTATCATTGCCACAGTAACTAGATGAAACCCACTAGCATGTGTAGGAGTTGTATGAGCCATATGTATGTGTTGTTCCTACCTTGCTATGCCTGCTATGCTTAGAGTCGTGTCAGGTCTGGTTCATCTGGGTGATGGGCTAGAGTGAAATGATTATGTCGGTAATGAGAGTGGTGTGGTGAACACGATTTGGTAAAGGTATCGATGAGAGGCCATGTAGGAGTACATGGTGGGTTGTTTCATTGAAGCCGACCTTAAGCACTGAGATCTGTATGTGTGATTTAAGATACAGTTACTACCATGCATTGGGCCCTGAAATATGACCCCGCTCGACTTCTTATTCACCCTAGCTCTCTGTCCAGGAGTTGCAAGTAGTTTCTGGTTTTTGTAGCCTACTGGAGGCCGTGGACAGCGCTGACCGTAGGGGTGGGCTGTGATGCGGTAGGTACGTGGCACGGTGTACCGAATACCCGTTGGGTATCTCGGGAACCCTGTTCATATCGTTCGGGGCCGTATGGGAAACCTCGGCCGGACTCCCTGCGGATGGAACCCGGATAGGCGATAAACCTGGACTAGAGGCTTAAGTGTTTAGGTAGGTCGTGGTCTACACCCACGTCGGCTTTCGCTTGAAGTCTGCCGAGCACATGTCGTGTGCAGACGCTAAGTGGTGGAAACATGTATGAAGAAGTACACCCCTGCAGGGTTATCATGATCTATTCGAATAGCCGCGTCCGCGGTAAAGGACTACTTGGTTGCCTATACAGTTCATAGACAAGTAAATGGAAACTACTAAAAGCCTCAAGATAAGTGTGAGTGCCGAGGATGGCTCTTCCGTAGGAAGACGGAGGCGGATCCTCGGTAGTGTATTGAAGTGGTGAGTAGTGGACTCGTGTGCGCAAAACCATTTCAAGTTGAAGTATCGTAGGATAGTCTAGCCAAGAGTCAAAGCTGGCTTGCTGCAATAACTCCACCAACCCTTCTTGATAATATGCATGTATGTAGGATCTGATGTAAGTCTTGCTGAGTACCTTTGTACTCATGTTGCTATAATTTACATTTTTACAGAAGACGCTGCAACCCCTTCTGATGGGTTCTATGTAGACGTTGACATCAACGAGTAGGCTAAAGGCCCAGGTGGTGATCCTGAGCTTATGAAGGACCACGTAGTATAGTTAGGCTTTCCAAGCCTCTTTTATTTTACTAGTTGTCTGTACTCAGACAAGTTACTTCCGCTGCTGGTTTGTATGACTGTATGACTTGAATGTTGGGTCGTGAGGCCCGTTCCTTTGTGTATGTTATGTATGGCTCCCTGAGCCTTAAATAAAGTACTTGTGTCGTAGAGTTATGTTGTGATGCTTCGTTGTATTTGCACATATCGAGCATATTGTGTGTATGATTGAAATACTTGGTATGTGTGGGATCTGACTATCTAGTTGTTTATCTTTAGTAGCCTCTCTTACCGGGAAATGTCTCCTAGTGTTACCGCTGAGCCATGGTAGCTTGCTACTGCTCTGGAACACTTAGGCTGGCCGGCATGTGTCCTTCTTCGTTCCTGTGTCTGTCCCTTCGGGGAAATGTCACGCATTGAGTACCGGAGTCCTGTTAGCCCGCTACAGCCCGGTTTACCGGAGTCCTGCTAGCCCAGTGCTACAGCCCGGACCCACTTGCTGATGACCGACACGTTCGAAGTTGGGTCATGGATGCCTATCCCTGTAAGTCTGTGCCACTTTGGGTTTACGACTAGTCATGTCAGCCCGGGCTCCTTATCATATGGATGCTAGCGACACTATCATATACATGAGCCAAAAGGCGCAAACGGTCCCGGGCAAAGGTAAGGCGACACCCGTGGGGATACCGTGCGTGAGGCCGCAAAGTGATATGAGGTGTTACCGGCTAGATCAATGTGACATCGAGTCGGGGTCCTGACACGACCACTGCAGAAGATAGAGAGAAAATGAAAGTCATTCCCTATACCTCAGCCATAGGTTCTATCATGTATGCAATGTTGTGTACCAGACCTGATGTGTGCCTTGCTATTAGTTTAGCAGGGAGGTACCAAAGTAATCCAGGACTGGATCACTGGACAGCGGTCAAGAACATCCTGAAATACCTAAAAAGGACTAAGGATATATTTCTCGTTTATGGAGGTGACAAAGAGCTCGTCGTAAATGGTTACGTTGATGCAAGCTTTGACATTGATCTGGATGACTCTAAGTCACAAACTGGATACATATTTATATTGAATGGAGGAGCTATAAGTTGGTGTAGTTCCAAGCAGAGCGTCGTGGCGGGATCTACATGTGAAGTGGAGTTACATAGCTGCTTCGGAAGCAACAAATGAAGTAGTCTAGATGAAGGAGTTCATATCCGATCTAGGTGTCATACCTAGTGCATTGGGTCCAATGAAAATCTTTTGTGACAATACTGGTGCAATTGTCTTGGCAAAGGAATCCAGATTTCACAAGAGAACCAAGCACATCAAGAGACGCTTCAATTCCATCCACGATCAAGTCAAGCAGGGAGACATAGAGATTTGCAAAGTACATACGGATCTGAATGTTGCAGACCCATTGACTAAGCCTCTCTCACGAGCAAAACATGACCAGCACCAAGACTCCATGGGTGTTAGAATCATTACTGTGTAGTCTAGATTATTGACTCTAGTGCAAGTGGGAGACTGAAGGAAATATGCCCTAGAGGCAATAATAAAGTTGTTATTTATATTTCCTTATATCATGATAAATGTTTATTATTCATGCTAGAATTATATTAACTGGAAACTTAGTACACGTGTGAATACATAGACAAATAGAGTGTCACTAGATGCTTCTACTTGACTAGCTCGTTAATCAAAGATGGTTAAGTTTCCTAACCATAGACATGAGTTGTAATTTGATGAACGGGATCACATCATTATAGAATGACGTCATTGACTTGACCCATCCGTTATCTTGGCACTATGATCGTTTAGTTTATTGATGTTACTTTCTTCATAACTTATACATGTTTCTATGACTATGAGAATATGCAACTCCCAAATACCGGAGGAATACTTAGTTTGCTATCAAACGTCACAACGTAACTGGGTGATTATAAAGATGCTCTACAGGTGTCTCCGATGGTGTTTGTTGAGTTGGCATAGATCGAGATTAGGATTTTTCACTCTGATTGTCAGAGAGGTATCTCTGGGGCCTCTAGGTAATGCAAATCACTATAAGCCTTGCAAGTAATGTGACTAATGAGTTAGTTATGGGATGACGCATTACAGAACGAGTAAAGAGACTTGCCGGTAACGAGATTGAACTAGGTATGATGATACCTACAATCGAATCTCGGGCAAGTAACATACACATGACAAAGGGAACAATGTATGTTGTTATGCGATTTGACCGATAAAGATCTTCAAAGAATATGTAGGAACCAATATGAGCATCCAGGTTCCGCTATTGGTTATTGACCGGAGATGAGTCTCGGTCATGTCTACATAGTTCTCAAACCCATAGGGTCCACACGCTTAACGTTCGATGACGATCGATATTATGAGTTTATGTGTTTTGATGTACCGACGGTTGTTCAGAGTCCCATATGAGATCACGAACATGACAAGAAGTCTCTAAATGGTCGAGACATAAAGATTGATCTATTGGACGACTATATTCGGACACCGGAAAGGTTCCGGAGAAGTTTCGGATAAAATCGGAGTACCGGAGGGTTAACGGAACCCCCCGGGGGAACTAATGGGCCACATGGGCCTTAGTGGAGAGAGAGGGGCGGCCAGGGCAGGCCGCGC
>NC_041385.1:104607105-104622504 GCF_002162155.2 Triticum dicoccoides
CTCCCTCTCCTTCCTTCCCCCTCTCTCCCTCTTGGTGGATTCCTACTAGGAATAGGATTCCCCTTGTAGGGGCGCGCCCTAGGAGGTCCGGCCGGCCTCCCATTGCTCCTCTATATACGGGGGCAGGGGGCACCCTAGAACACACAAGTTGACAGTTGTCTTAGCCGTGTGCGGTGCCCCCTCCATAGATTTCCACCTTGGTCATATCGTTGTAGTGCTTAGGCGAAGCCCTGCGTCGGTAGCTCCATCATCACTATCATCATGTCGTCGTGCTGACGTAACTCTCCCTCGGCCTCAACTGGATCAAGAGTACGAGGGACGTCACCGAGATGAACGTGTGCAGATCGCGGAGGTGCCGTGCGTTCGGTACTTGGGTCGGTTGGATCGCAAAGACGTTCGACTAGATCAACCGCGTTACTAAATGCTTCCGCTTTCGGTCTAAGAGGGTACGTGGACACACTCTCCCCGCTCGTTGCTATGCATATCCTAGATAGATCTTGAGTGATCGTAGGAATTTTTTTGAAAACAGCGTTCCCCAACACTCATCCGGGACTCCGAACAAACATCGGTCATCAAATCACATAACTCATAATACAAATCGTCATCGAACGTTAAGCGTGCGGACCGTACGGGTTCGAGAACTATGTAGACATGACCGAGACACATCTCCGGTCAATAACCAATAGCGGAACCTAGATGCTCATATTGGCTCCTACATATTCTACGAAGATCTTTATCGGTCAAACCGCGTAACAACACATTGTTCCCTTTGTCATCGGTATGTTACTTGCCCGAGATTCGATCGTCGGTATCATCATACCTAGTTCAATCTCATTACGAGCAAGTCTATTTACTCGTTCCCTAATGCATCATCCCGTGACTAACCCATTAATCACATTACTTGCAAGGCTTATAGTGATGTGCATTACCGAGAGGGCCCAGAGATACCTCTCCGATACACGGAGTGACAAATCCTAATCTCGATCTATGCCAACCCAACAAACACCTTCAGAGACATCTGTAGAGCATCTTTATAATCACCCAGTTACATTGTGACGTTTGATAGCACACAAGGTGTTCCTCCGGTATTCGGGAGTTGCACAATCTCATAGTCAGAGGAACATGTATAAGTCATGATGAAAGCAATAGCAATAAAACTAAACGATCATTATGCTAAGATAATGGATGGGTCTTGTCCATCACATCATTCTCTAATGATGTGATCTCGTTTATCAAATGACAACACATGTCTATGGTCAGGAAACATAACCATCTTTGATTAACGAGCTAGTCAAGTAGAGGCATACTAGGGAAACTCTTTTTTGTTTATGTGTTCACACATGTACTAAGTTTCTGGTTAATACTATTCTAGCATGAATAATAAACATTTATCATCATATAAGGAAATATAGATAACAAATTTATTATTGCATCTAGGGCATATTGCCTTCAGTCTCCCACTTGCACTAGAGTCAATAATCTAGTTCACATCGCCATATGATTTAACACCAATAGTTCACATCACCATGTGATTAGTTCACATTGCCATGTGACTAATACCCAAAGGGTTTTACTAGATTCAATAATCTAGTTCACATCTCTATGTGATTAACACCCAAAGAGTACTAAGGTGTGATCATGGTTTGCTTGCGAGAGAAGCTTAGTCAATGGGTCTGTCACATTTAGAGCCGTGTGTATTTGCAAATTTTCTATGTCTACAATGCTCTGCATTGAACTACTCTAGCTAATTGCTCCCACTTTCAATATGTATCCATATTGAGACTCAGAGTCATCCGGATTGGTGTAAAAGCTTGCATCAGCGTAACTCTTTACGACGAACTGTTTATCACCTCCATAACTGAGAAATATCACCTTAATCTTCTAAGGATAATTTTGACCACTGGCACATGATCCACTCCTGGATCCATATCGTACCCCCTTGGTAAACTCATGGCAAGGTACACAATAGGTTTGGTACACAGCATATCATACTTTATAGAACCTATGGCTGAGGCATAGGGAATGACTTTCATTCTCTTTCTATTTTCTACCGTGGTCGTGTTTTGAGTCTTACTCAACTTTACACCTTGCAATACAGGTAAGAACTCCTTCTTTGACTGTTCCATTTTGAACTACTTCAAAAATCTTGTCAAGGTATGTACTCATTGAAAAATCTTATCAAGCATCTTGATCTATCTCTATATATCTTGATGCCCAATATGTAAGCAGCTTCACTGAGGTCTTTCTTTGAAAAAACTCCTTTCAAACACTCCTTTATGCTTTCCAGAAAATTCTACATCATTTCCGATCAACAATATGTCATTCACATATACTTATCAGAAAGGTTGTAGTGCTCCCACTCACTTTCTTGTAAATACAGGCTTAACCGCAAGTCTGTATAAAACTATATGCTTCGATCAACTTATCAAAGTGTATATTCCAACTCCAAGATGCTTGCACTAGTCCATAGATGGATCGCTGGAGCTTGCACATTTTGTTAGCACCTTTAGGATTGACAAAACCTTCTGGTTGCATCATATACAACTCTTCTTTAATAAATCCATTAAGGAATGCAGTTTTGATATCCATTTGTTGGATTTCATAAAATGTGGCAATTGCTAACATGATTCAGACAGACTTTAAGCATCGATACGAGTGAGAAAATCTCATCGTAGTCAACATCTCGAACTTGTCAAAAACCCTTTTCGACAAGTCGAGCTTCGTAGATAATAACACTACTATCAGCGTCTGTCTTCCTCTTGAAGATCCACTTATTCTCAATGGCTTGCCGATCATCGGGCAAGTCCACCAAAGTCCACACTTTGTTCTCATACATGGATTCTATCTCAGATTTCATGGCCTCAAGCCATCTGTCAGAATCTGGGCTCATCATCGCTTCCTCATAGTTCGTAGGTTCATCATGGTCTAGTAACATGACTTCCAGAACAGGATTATCGTACCACTCTGGTGTGGATCATACTCTGGTTGACCTACAAGGTTCGGTAGTAACTTGATATGAAGTTTCATTATCATCATCATTAATCTTCCTCACTAATTGGTCTAGGCATCACTGGAACTGATTTCAGTGATGAACTACTTTCCAATTCGAGAGAAGGTACAACTACCTCATCAAGTTTTACTTTCCTCCCACTCATTTCTTTCGAGAGAAACTCCTTCTCTAGAAAGGATCCACTCTTAGCAACAAAGATCTTGCCTTCGGATCTGTGATAGAAGGTGTACCCAATAGTAGGGGTGGGCATAAAAACCGATGAACCGAAGACCGAACCGATACCGAAACCGAAAAAACCGAAATTTCGGTTTTTAGTGTTATTACAGAAAAATTCGGTTTGTATTTCTACAAACCAAACTTAATTCATTCGGTTCGGTTTTAGCATGGTAACTGAACAGAAAAACCGAACTTAGGCAAGACGCGTGGACGTGCAGCCAACACCGAGCTAATCCCGCGCTAGGGCCTCAAGCGCCTGTGTCCGTGACATAAAAAAACCATGGGCCAAGCCAACGAGAGAGGACGTGCATGTAAGGCCCAAGCTGGCAAGTTGTCGTGGCTTGTGTGAGGCTGATTGCAGTCCATTTGTGTGTTTGTACGAGGCGCTGCCGTTTGGTCCTTTAGTCCCACCTCGGCCAGCCACGCACAAGGAGGTGGATATCTAGTCTATTTAAGAGCGCAGGTGGAAAGGAAGCGAGCCGCCTAGCTTATTCTTTGGCATATATACGATGTACGGTATAAACCGATTACCAAACTGAAAAACTCGGTTAACCGAATTTTTGGTTTTCTATTTTGTGATGTCTTTTTCGGTTTTCCTCTTTGCAAACCGAATTTACAAAAATACCGAATGATAGAAACCGAACTTTCGGTTTATACCGAACGCCCGGGGCTACCCAATAGTTTCTTTTGGGTGTCCTATAAGACGCAATTCTCCGATTTGGGTTTGACCTTATCAGGAAGAAACTTTTTCACATAAGCATCGCAACCCCAAACTTTAAGAAACAACAACTTAGGTTTCTTGCGAAACCAAAGTTCATACGGTGTCGTCTCAACGGATTTTTAGATGGTGCCCTATTTAACGTGAATGCAATTGTCTCTATTGCATAATCCCAAAACGATAGTGGTAAATCGGTAAGCGACATCATAGATCGCACCATATCTGATAAAGTAAGGTTATGACGTTCGGACAAACCATTACGCTGTGGTGTTCCAGGTGGCGTGAGTTGCGAAACTATTCCACATTGTTTCAAATGAAGGCCAAACTCGTAACTCAAATATTCGCCTCCGCAATCAGATCGTAGAAACTTTATTTTCTTGTTACGATGGTTCTCAACTTCACTCTGAAATTCTTTGAACTTTTCAAATGTTTCAGACTTGTGTTTCATTAAGTAGATATACCCATATCTGCTCAAATCATCTGTGAAGGTCAGAAAATAACGATACCCGCCGCGAGCCTCAACACTCATCGGACCGCATACATCGGTATGTATTATTTCCAATAAGTCAGTGGCTCGCTCCATTGTTCGGGAGAACGGAGTCTTAGTCATCTTGACGATGAGGCATGGTTTGCAAGCATCAAGCGATTCCAAAGGTCCATCCGCATGTTATTTCTTCATGCGTGTCAGGACCGGATTTCGGGATATTAATTTCCCAGAAAATGGCGCTTATGCTCACCAGCCCCAGGATTACTGTTAGCTGGCGAGACACAAACTTGATACAATAACTCCAAGAAAAATACATGATATGTAGTACAAGACCATTCTGGCCTATGAGTACAACACAAGGTTTCTAGTGGTTGATGGCGGAAGCGGTTTGTGGTCATCAGCGTCTGTGAAACACCATTTCCCACAGGAACAGCTGACCAGGTTAACTCCTATCTTCGCTAGGCTGCTATCACCATGGATTAGGTTCTGGGGCTGTCATCGCAACGCTCCTCTCCAAGCAATAAATCTGGCCAAGACAATAGCCAGGGACAAGCCAATGAGTACTTTGAATGTACTCGCAAACATTATGAACATAGGTATAATGTAACAAACGATAATCATGCTCTGAAATATTCTATGATCACAACGTCAGTCACAGAAATAAAATCCATGATGCACATGAATAATGCAATTAGAGAGTAGAAATAGAATGCCTCAGTCGGGCATCTGAGCGACACCACAGAAAGGGCTCATAAGTGAAATAAGTAACAAACGTGCCGCAGTCGGGCGTCTGTGCGACGCCACATAAAGGGCTTATAAATTGAATACATAACAGGCATGCCACAGTTGGGCGTCTCAACGACACCACATAAAGGGCTTATATGGTAAATAAATAACAAACATGCCACAGTCAGGCATCTGTGCGACACCACATAAAGGGCTTATGTGGTAATTAAATAACAAACATGCCACAGTCGGGCGTCTATGCGACACCACATAAAGGGCTTATAACAAAATAATCACAGTGAATATCCAGGAGGTAGAACCATCCCAGGGATACTCAATAAATCAAGTAATGAAAATAGTTAGTCCACAATAATAATAATCATAATCATCATATGTCACCGGTCAAAATCAATGTTCTAACTTAGTTGTTTTTCCTTCGGAGACCGACACTAAGACCGACACTTGACCCAACCCAGACTGTAGTCCTTAACCATGGACAC
Organism: Triticum dicoccoides; assembly: GCF_002162155.2. Lineage (NCBI taxonomy): Eukaryota > Viridiplantae > Streptophyta > Magnoliopsida > Poales > Poaceae > Triticum > Triticum dicoccoides. Next base: position 104,612,763 of record NC_041385.1, read on the forward strand.
GGCTATTCGAATATATATAATCTCTGTAGAGGGTGTACTCTTTACCCACGAGTAACGGATTCCGTTAGTCCATCCGGACTAATTCTGCTTATGGTCTTTTAGTTGAAAACACACCCAACCGCACACACCAGCTTGACTCATCGGTGTCTGGAATCACCCACGACACTCGTTAAGCAAAACTCTAAGTGGGGAGGCTACAACCTCGATTAGCATGGGATCACAAAATTAATACTGCGCGCAAATTGGGGAAGCTACCCCCTTCGGCTACAACCGAAACACCCATGCCCCCGGACCAGGTGGCATGCCTACCGGATGCAGCCGGTATCTTCCACCATGGCCTCTCTGTACGGTGTGTGCTAGAAAGGGGTTGACAACTTAATGAACCATACCCTACCTACGGCAGGGACAAGTGGTAGTACGAAACAAGTATGGGGGTTACTGGAACAAGAATCGATCTACGGTCGACTCCGGAGGTTTAGGTGTTACCTGCACGATTAGCATAACAAATATGTTTTCAACCAATAGACATAACCACCACTCATCATGTCTCACTATGCCGTACTGGACACAATCGTCTCAACAAGGACCGGAGACAACCTCGTGTCTGCCCAAGACAGAGGTTTTCCCGGGTTCCTCCCGGTATGCATGAGAGGCATATGATGGTGACTACTATCCCAAGCATATCAAACTCCAACGGCATGAATCATCAAAATGCACTCATGAGTTTGAACGTATCATCACATAAAATAACGGATACTCCGTGTCGAGGTGGTATTGCAACCGTATCAGTAAAGACACACAAAATTATGCCAGGGTTCAGAATGCTTGCCTTCAAGTTGTGGGGAGGCAGGGTGCATCCCAAAACCTTTGAAAGTTTTCTTCTCTCTCCAAAAATCCTATTTAAAATTTTGAATTAATACATAGTTTCAAAAACAGTACAAAAAAGTTGTCTGAAATTTTTTGAAATAAATCTTAAAATAAACTAGACAATATTTGAGAGGTAGGAAAAATAATCAACATGGAGTTATATTTAAAAAGTTATAGACAGTCAAAGTTTTGGTCAAAAATCTGATTTTAAAATAAAACAGAAAAAGGCGTATTCCGAGTTTACATCTCCACTTATCCAGCATGGACCGCGCGTGGGTTACTGACAGTGGGTCCAGTGGGCCCATTGGTCAGGTTTGACTAGTCCCCCGCCTTCTTCCTCCTCTGTCCGAGCCGAGGCGGGGGCTCCGGCGATCGACACCGGCGAACGGCGGTTCCTCGCGGGGAGCTGAGGGCGGGGATGGATCCGCGGGTCCAGGGCGGTCCTCCCGGTGGTCGAGAGGGTGGCGGGGACGAAGGGAGTCGCCGGCGGCGAGCTTTGCGGCGGACTGCAGTTTCGGGAGTTTTGGGGGTCTGGGCTATGGTGCTTCCCGATCAGCGCTGAGGGGGTGGGCGGCTCCACACGGTTGAGGGGAGAAGGATGGAAGCACGGGAGGAGTTTGGGGACTTCGGTCTTGGCCAGATTTCACCGGAGTGAGGCGGCGGCCGAACCTGTCGGGGACGAGGAGGACGGCCGTCATCCGCTGATTGCTGGCTACGGGGGCTCTAGAAGGTTGGTATGGGGCTGCTTGAGGGCCTGGACGAGCTCGGGGGCCCCTTAAATAGGCGAGCAATGGCGGTTCCACGGCGGCCGGAGATAGGCTCGACGGCGAACCGCCATACTGTGCTGCAGGGCAACGTGGCGGTGGTTTGGGCTGGTCGGCGCATTCCGACGAGTTCCCTACTGCTCAAGGGGGGCGAGCTGGCGCATGTGGGTTGCTCGGGCGGCGCCGCCCACGGCAGGGCTGTTGTAGCCGGTCGCTTGTGGCCACGGCCGACCTGACGGCGGCCCTGTGGAGTGCCAGGGGTGGTCGGGGTGGCTCTGCGGTGCAGGAGGAGACAGGGCGCGCTGGCTGCGGTTGGCCAAGGGCCAGAACGGGCGCGGGGTGGGCGGCAGTGAGACGCGGCCGCTCGGTGCACGTGCGTGCAAAACGTGTGCTCTGGGCGCGCCCAGAGCACGCACGCTAGCTGCTCGACGAAATGCCAATGCATGCCACAGGTCTTGGGTGAGGCTGGCAATTAGCAGTACTAGGTTAGGGTTAGCAAGAAGGTTAAAGGACATGGGGGTTAGGTCAGGGAACCAAGCTTACAATGTTAACTAAAAACCATGCTAAAACTGGCCATGGCCACAAGGTGTTTGACATAATGCTAGAGGCATCTAGGCAGTTCTTGGAGTGGTCATAATCTCCAGATTGGGGTCTCATTAGGTGTAGGTGATGGTGGTCAGGTTAGTTTGGCAAAAGTAGAAACTTGTTAGTGCAAATATTTGAGATAACCAATTCTGGATAGAATCTAAAGACTATCATATCATGTACCAAAAATATTCCAATGGGTGCATCCTCCTGGACTTAAGGGTTTTGTAGGAAGGACTACAAGTAGTAAAAAGAGTCATGGGTAAAGGAGCAAGTTAAGATATGGTTGCAGTACAAATCATCAAGTTGGACCAGAATAAAAATAGGTTGATTCACTCAAAATTTTCAAAGTACATAACTGGGTTTTTGCATAAATATGGATAATATACTCCTACTGACCTCCCCTAATTTTGGTGGAAGTTTTAAAGAAATATTTAAATAGGTTGTAGTGCAAAATTGCCCACTGGACCAGATTTGAAAATTTGGTGTAGAGCTCAAAATCTCCAATGAACAGAAGATGTTTTTGCATAAAAGTGATTTAGGGACATCATATGTCATCCCCAAATTTTGGTGAAAATTTTAGATGCATTTATCAAATGGTTGTAGTGCAAAAGAGGCTCCAAAACTTATGAAAAATCATTTTAAAAGAATAAAGCTCAGGAAAAACAATTATGTAAATAAAACCATTGATTAAGAATTGTTTTATTGAGAGAAGAAGTCCAATAATATTTTTGGAAAGTTTCCAGTTGGGGTAAAACTTCTCAATATTAAAGAAAAGTGGTTCTGAAATCAACAGAAAATCGAGAAAGCAAAATTTTAAACTCATGGCAAAGTTTTAATAATTCAAAACACGGTTAAATTTTTGGGGTGTTACAACACTACCCCCCTTAAGAAAAATCTCGTCTTCGAGATTTGATAAGGGTTGTTTTTGAAAAAAAATTACTCCTACTATCACAAAAACAACCATCCTACTCCTGTAATTAAAACGTAGCTACAGTGAGAGGGCAATAAGTGGTGCAAAACTACAGTGTGGCATACTGACGATGCATGGAAAAATTTACGGTCAGTTTCTACTATCGGTTACAGTAAATTTAGAATAAACTTCTAAATTACTGAAAAAATACGTTGGTCGTACCCGAGAGCACAGGGTTCTCTGTGGCTGACAGGTGGACCCGGGGCCCACTGTCGGTCTCTTCCTCTACCTCGGGTTCTCTCTTCTTCCTCTCTCCCGTGCGCTTTCCCGCGCTTTCTCCACCGGCGACGTCTAGCTCGTAGGGCATCTGTTGGAAATATGCCCTAGAGGCAATAATAAATTAGTTATTATTATTATATTTCCTTGTTCATGATAATCGTTTATTGTCCATGCTATAATTGTATTGATAGGAAACTCAGATACATGTGTGGATACATAGACAACACCATGTCCCTAGTAAGCCTCTAGTAGACTAGCTCGTTGATCAATAGATGGTTACAGTTTCCTGACCATGGACATTGGATGTCGTTGATAACGGGATCACATCATTAGGAGAATGATGTGATGGACAAGACCCATCCTAAACCTAGCACAAAGATCGTGTAGTTCGTATGCTAAAGCTTTTCTAATGTCAAGTATCATTTCCTTAGACCATGAGATTGTGCAACTCCCGGATACCGTAGGAATACTTTGGGTGTACCAAACGTCACAACGTAACTGGGTGGCTATAAAGGTACACTACGGGTATCTCTGAAAGTGTTTGTTGTATTGGCACGAATCGAGACTGGGATTTGTCACTCCGTGTGACGGAGAGGTATCTCTGGGACCACTCGGTAGGACATCATCATAATGTGCACAATGTGACCAAGGGGTTGATCACGGGATGATGTGTTACGGAACGAGTAAAGAGACTTGCCGGCAACGAGATTGAACAAGGTATCGGGATACCGACGATCGAATCTCGGGCAAGTACAATACCGCTAGACGAAGGGAATTGAATACGGGATTGATTGAATCCTCGACATCGTGGTTCATCCGATGAGATCATCGTGGAACATGTGGGAGCCAACATGGGTATCCAGATCCCGCTATTGGTTATTGGCCGGAGAGTTGTCTCGGTCATGTCTACGTGTCTCCCGAACCCGTAGGGTCTACACACTTAAGGTTCGATGACGCTAGGGTTATAGGGAATAGATATACGTGGTTACCGAATGTTGTTCAGAGTCCCGGATGAGATCCCGGACGTCACGAGGAGTTCCAAAATGGTCCGGAGGTAAAGCTTTATATATGGGAAGTCCTGTTTTGGTCACCGGAAAAGTTTCGGGTGTTATCGGTAATGTACTGGGACCACCGGGAGGGTCCCGGGGGTCCACCAAGTGGGGCCACCGGCCCCAGAGGGCTGCATGGGCCAAGTGTGGGAGGGGACCAGCCCCAGATGCGCTGGTGCCCCCCCCCCCCACACACACACACACAAGGGCCCAAGGCGCCTAGGGTTTGGGGAGGGGGCTCCTCCACCTTGCTTGGGGGGAAAGTTTCCCCCTCTCCCCCCCTTTGGCTACCTCCCTAGATGGGATCTGGGGCTGCCGCACCCCTTGGGGTGGGAACCCTAGAGGGGGCGCAGCCCCCTCCCCTCCCCCTATATATAGTTGAGGTCTAGGGGCTGCCCAACACATGAGTTTCTCTCCCTCTTGGCGCAGCCCTACCTCTCCCCCTCCTCGTCTCCCGCGGTGCTTGGCGAAGCCCTGCAGGATTACCATGCTCCTCCACCACCACCACGCTGTCATGCTGCTGCTGGACGGAGTCTTCCCCAACCTCTCCCTCTCTCCTTGCTGGATCAAGGCATGGGAGACGTCACCGGGCTGCATGTGTGTTGAACGCGGAGGTGCCGTCCGTTCGGCACTAGGATCATCGGTGATTTGGATCACTACGAGTACGACTCCATCAACCCCGTTCACTTGAACGCTTCTGCTTAGCGATCTACAAGGGTATGTAGATGCACTCTCCTTCCCCTCGTTGCTAGATTACTCCATAGATTGATCTTGGTGATGCGTAGAAAATTTTGAATTTCTGCTACGTTCCCCAACAGTGGTATCAGAGCTAGGTCGATGCGTAGTTACTATGCACGAGTAGAACATAAAGCAGTTGTGGGCGTAGATGTTGTTAATTTTCTTGCCACTACTAGTCTTATCTTGCTTCGGCGGCATCGTGGGATGAAGCGGCCTGGACCGACCTTACACATACGCTTTCGTGAGACAGGTTCCACCGACTGGCATGCACTAGTTGCATAAGGTGGCTAGCGGGTGTCTGTCTCTCTCACTTTAGTTGGAGCGGATTCGATGAAAAGTGTCCTTATGAAGGGTAAATAGAAATTGGCATATCACGTTGTGGTTTTACGTAGGTAAGAAACGTTCTTGCTAGAATACCTATAGAAGCCACGTAAAAACTTGCAACAACAATTGGAGGACGTCTAACTTGTTTTTGCAGCAAGTGTTTTTTGATGTGATATGGCCAAAGGATGTGATGAATGATATATGTGATGTATGAGATGATCATGTTCTTGTAATAGGAATCACGACTTGCATGTCGATGAGTATGACAACCGGCAGGAGCCATAGGAGTTGTCTTTATTTTTTATGACATGCGTGTCATTGAAGAACGCCATGTAAATTACTTTACTTTATTGCTAAACACATTAGCCATAGAAGTAGAAGTAGTCGTTGGCGTGACAACTTCATGAAGACACGATGATGGAGATCATGGTGGCATGCCGGTGACGAAGATGATCATGGCGCCCCAAAGATGGAGATCAAAAGGAGCAAATGATATTGGCCATATCATGTCACTATTTGATTGCATGTGATGTTTATCATGTTTTACATCTTATTTGCTTAGAACGACGGTAGCTTAAATAAGATGATCCCTCGAAATAATTTCAAGAAAAGTGTTCCCCCTAACTGTGCACCATTGCGAAGGTTCGTTGTTTCGAAGCACCACGTGATGATCGGGTGTGATAGATTCTAACGTTCGAATACAACGGGTGTAAGCCAGATTTACACACGCAATACACTTAGGTTGACTTGACGAGCCTAGCATGTACAGACATGGCCTCGGAACACGAAAGACCGAAAGGTCGAGCATGAGTCGTATAGAAGATACGATCAACATGAAGATGTTCACCGATGTTGACTAGTCCGTATCACGTGATGATCGGACACGGCCTAGTTGACTCGGATCATGTAATCACTTAGATGACTAGAGGGATGTCTATCTGAGTGGGAGTTCATAAGATGAACTCAATTATCCTGAACACAGTCAAAAGATCTTTGCAAATTATGTCGTAAGCTCGCGCTTTAGTTCTACTGTTTAGATATGTTCCTAGAGAAAACTTAGTTGAAAGTTGATAGTAGCAATTATGCGGACTAGGTCCGTATACTGAGGATTGTCCTTGTTGCTTCGTAGAAGGCTTATGTCCTAAATGCACCGCTCAGTGTGTTGAACCTCGAACGTCGTCTGTGGATGTTGCGAACATCTGACATACACGTTTTGATAACTACGTGATAGTTCAGTTAAACGGTTTAGAGTTGAGGCACCGAAGACGATTTCGAAATGTCGCGGAACATATGAGATGTTTCGAGGGCTGAAACTGGGATTTCAGGCTCGTGCCCACGTCAAGAGGTATAAGACCTCCGACGATTTTCTTAGCCTGCAAACTAAGGGAGAAAAGCTCAATCGTTGAGCTTGTGCTCAGATTGTCTGAGTACAACAATCACTTGAATTGAGTGGGAGTTGATCTTCCAGATGAGTTAGTGATGTTTTTCCAAAGTCATTGCCACCAAGCTACTAGAGCTTCGTGATGAACTATAACATATCAGGGATAGATATGATGATCCTTGAGATATTCGCGATATTTGACACCGCGAAAGTAGAAATCAAGAAGGAGCATCAATTGTTGATGGTTGGTGAAACCACTAGTTTCAAGAAGGGCAAGGGCAAGAAGGGATACTTCATGAAATGGCAAATCAGTTGCTGCTCTAGTGAAGAAACCCAAGGTTGAACCCAAACCCGAGACTAAGTGCTTTTGTAATAAGGGGAACAGCCACTGGAGCAGAATTACCCTAGATAATTGGTAGATGAGAAGGCTGGCAAGGTCGATAGAAGTATATTGGATATACATTATGTTAATGTGTACTTTACTAGTACTCCTAGTAGCACCAGGGTATTAGATACCGGTTCGGTTGCTAAGTGTTAGTAACTCGAAATAAAAGCTACGGAATAAACGGAGACTAGCTAAGGGTGAGCTGACGATATGTGTTGGAAGTGTTTCCAAGGTTGATGTAATCAAGCATCGCACGCTCCCTCTACCATCGAGATTGGTATTAAACCTAAATAATTGTTATTTGGTGTTTGCGTTGAGCATAGACATGATTGGATTATGTCTATCGCAATATGGTTATTCATTTAAGGAGAATAATGGTTACTCCGTTTATTTGAATAATACCTTCAATGGTCTTGCACCAAAAATGAATGGTTTATTGAATCTCGATCGTAGTGATACACATGTTCATGCGAAAAGATATCAATAGTAATGATAGTACCACCTACTTATGGCACAGCCATGTAAGTCATATTGGTACAAAACGCATGAAGAAGCTCCATGTTGATGGATCTTTGGACTCGCTCGTTTTTGAAAAGTTTGAGACATGCGAACCATGTCTATTGGTGTATACGCATGAAGAAACTCCATGCAGATGGATCATTTGGACTCACTTGATTTTGAATCACTTGAGATATGCAAATCATACCACATGGGCAAAATGACTGAAAAAGCCACGGTTTTAGTGAGATGGAACAAGATAGCAACTTGTTGGAAGTAACACATTTTGATGTGTGCAGTCCAATGAGTGCTGAGGCATGTAGTGAATATCATTATGTTCTTACTTCACGGATGATTTGAGTAGATACTGAGTGTATTTACTTGATAAAACACAAGTCTGAATTATTGAATGGTTCAAGTAATTTCAGAGTGAAGTTGAAGATCATCGTGACAAGAGGATAAAATGTCTATGATATGATCATAGAGATGAGTATCTGAGTTACGAGCTTTGGCACACAATTAAGACATTGTGGAAATTGTTTCACAATTAATACCGCCTGGAACACCATGGTATGATGGTGTGTCTGAACATCATAGTTGCACCCTATGGAGTATGGTGCGTACCTTGATGTCTCTTATCGAATTACCACTGTCGTTCATGGGTTAGGCATTAGAGACAACCGCACTCACTTTATATAGGGTACCACGTAATTCCATTGAGATGACATCGTGAGAACTATGGTTTAGAGAAACCTATGCTGTCATTTCTTAAAGGTTTGGGGCTGCGACGCTTATGTGAAAAAAGTTTCAGGTTGATAAGCTCGAACCCAAAGCGGATAAAATGCATCTTCATAGGACACCCAAAACAGTTGGGTATACCTCCTAATTCAGATCCGGAAGCAAAAGTGATTGTTTCTAGAAACGGGTCCTTTCTCGAGGAAAAGTTTCTCTCGAAAGAATTGAGTGGGAGGATGGTGGAGACTTGATGAGGTTATTGAACCATCACTTCAACCATTGTGTAGCAGGGCACATGAAGTTGTTCCTGTGGCACCTACACAAATTGAAGTGGAAGATTATGATAGTGATCATGAAGCTTCAGATCAAGTCACTACCGAACCTCGTGGGACGACAAGGACGCGTACTGCTTCGGAGTGGTACGGTGACCCTGTCTTGAAGGTCATGTTTCTAGACAACAATGAACCTACGAGCTATGGAGAAGCGATGGTGGGCCCAAATTCCGACAAATGGTTAGAAGCCATGAAATCCGAGATAGGATCCATATATCAGAACAAAGCATGGACTTTGGTGGACTTGCCCGATGATCGGCAAGCCATTGAGATAAATGGATCTTTAAGAAGAAGGCGGACGTGGATGGTATTGTCACCATCTATGAAGCTCGACTTGTGGCGAAGAGTTTTTTCACAAGTTCAAGGAGTTGACTACGATGAGATTTTCTCATCCCTAGCGATGCTTAAGTCTGTCGGAATCATATTAGCATTAGCTGCATTTATGAAATCTGGCAGATGGATGTCAAGACGAGTTTCCTTACCAGTTTTCGTAAGGAAAGGTTGTATGTGATACAATCAGAAAGGTTTTGTCGATCCTAAGGATGCTAAAAGGTATGCTAGCACCAGCGATCCTTCTAAGGACTGGAGTAAGCATCTCGGAGTTGGAATATGCACTTTGATAAGATGATCAAAGATTTTGGGTTTATACAAAGTTTATGAGAAACTTGTATTTCCAAAGAAGTGAGTGGGAGCACTATAGAATTTCTGATGAGTATATGTTGTTGACATATTGATGATCAGAAATGATGTAGAATTTCTAGAAAGCATATAGGGTTATTTGAAAGGTGTTTTTCAATAGAAAACCTGGATTAAGCTACTTGAACATTGAGCATCAAGATCTATGAGGATAGATCAAAACGCTTAATGGTACTTTCAAATGAGCATATACCTT
>NC_041385.1:104623567-104679537 GCF_002162155.2 Triticum dicoccoides
ATACCGTAGGAATGCTTTGGGTGTACCAAACGTCACAACGTAACTGGGTGGCTATAAAGGTGCACTACAGGTATCTCCGAAAGTGTCTGTTGGGTTGGCACGAATCGAGACTGGGATTTGTCACTCCGTGTAAACGGAGAGGTATCTCTGGGCCCACTCGGTAGGACATCATCATAATGTGCACAATGTGACCAAGGGGTTGATCACGGGATGATGTGTTACGGAACGAGTAAAGAGACTTGCCGGTAACGAGATTGAACAAGGTATCGGTATACCGACGATCGAATCTCGGGCAAGTATAATACCGCTAGACAAAGGGAACTGTATACGGGATCGATTGAGTCCTTGACATCGTGGTTCATCCGATGAGATCATCGTGGAACATGTGGGAGCCAACATGGGTATCCAGATCCCGCTGTTGGTTATTGACCGGAGAACCCAAACCCGAGACTAAGTGCTTCTGTAATGAGGGAATAGTCACTGAAGCAGAACTACCCTAGATACTTGGTAGATGAGAAGGGTGGCAAGGTTGACAGAAGTATATTGGATATACATTATAATAAATGTGTACTTTACTTGTACTCCTAGTAGCACCAGGGTATTAGATACCGGTTCGGTTGCTAAGTGTTGGTAACTCGAAATAAAAGCTACGGAATAAACGGAGACTAGCTAAAGGTGAGATGACGATATGTGTTGGAAGTGTTTCCAAGCTTGATGAGATCAAGCATCGCATACTCCCTCTACCATCGAGATTGGTGATAAACATAAATAATTGTTATTTGATGTTTGCGTTGAACCTATGATTGGATTATGTCTATCGCAATACGTTTATTCATTTAAGGAGAATAATGGTTACTCTGTTTATTTGAATAATACCTTCAATGGTCTTGCACCTAAAATGAATGGTTTATTGAATCTCGATCGTAGTAATACACATGTTCATGCCAAAAGATATAAGATAGTAATGATAATACCACATACTTGTGGCACTGCCATTTGAGTCATATTGGTATAAAACGCATGAAGAAGCTCCATGTTGATGGATCTTTGGACTCACTCGTTTTTTGAAAAGTTTGAGACATGCGAACCATGTCTATTGGTGTATATGCATGAAGAAACTCCATGAAAATGGACCGTTCGGACTCACTTGATTTTTGAATCACTTGAGACATGAAAATCATACCACATGGGCAAGATGACTGAAAGCCTCGTTTTCAGTAAAATGGAACAAGAAAGCAACTTGTTGGAAGTAATACATTTTGATGTGTGTAGTCCAATGAGTGCTGAGGCACGCAGTGGATATCATTATGTTCTTACTTCACGGATGATTTGAGTAGATACTGAGTATATTTACTTGATGAAACACAAGTCTGAATTATTGAATGGTTCAAGTAATTTCAGAGTGAAGTTGAAGATCATCATGACAAGAGGATAAAATGTCTATGATATGATCATAGAGATGAGTATCTGAGTTATGAGCTTTGGCACGCAATTAAGACATTGCGGAAATTGTTTCACAATTAATACCGCCTGGAACACCATAGTGTCATGGTGTGTCCGAACATCATAGTTGGATACGATGCGTACCATGATGTCTCTTATCGAATTACCACTATCGTTCATGGGTTAGGCATTAGAGACAACCGCACTCACTTTAATAGGGCACCATGTAATTCCGTTGAGACGACACCGTTTGAACTATGGTTTGGAGAAACCTAAGTTGTCGTTTCTTAAAAGTTTGGGGCTGCGACGCTTATGTGAAAAAGTTTTAGGTTGATAAGCTCGAACCCAAAGTAGACAAAATGCATCTTCATAGGACACCCAAAACAGTTGGGTATACCTCCTAATTCAGATCCGAAAGCAATAGGGATTGTTTCTTGAATCGGGTCCTTTCTCGAGAAAAAGTTTGTCTCAAAAAGTTGAGTGGGAGGATGGTGGAGACTTGATGAGGTTATTGAACTGTCACTTCAACTAGTGTGTAGCAGGGCACAGGAAGTTGTTCCTGTGGCGCCCACACCAATTGAAGTAGAAGCTTATGATAGTGATCATGAACTTTCGGATCAAGTCACTACCGCACCTCGTAGGGTGACATGGATGCATACTACTTCAGAGTGGTACAGTAATCCTGTCTTGAAGCTCATGTTGCTAGACAACAATGAACCTACGAGCTATGGAGAAGCGATGGTGGGCCCATATTCCGACAAATGTTTAGAAGCCATGAAATCCGAGATAGGATCCATGTATCAGAACAAAGCATGGACTTTGGTGGACTTGCCCGATGATCGGCGAGCCATTGAGATAAATGGATCTTTAAGAAGAAGACGGACCTGGACGGTAATGTCACCGTCTACGAAGCTCGACTTGTGGCAAAGAGTTTTTCACAAATTCAAGGAGTTGACTACAATGAGATTTTCTCATCTGTAGCGATGCTTAAATCCGTCGGAATCATGTTAGCATTAGCTGCATTTATGAAATCTGGCAGATGGATGTCAAAACGAGTTTCCTTACCAGTTTTCGTAAGGAAAGGTTGTATGTGATACAATCAGAAAGGTTTTGTCGATCCTAAGGATTGTAAAAGGTATGCTAGCTCCAGCGATCCTTCCATGGACTAGAGCAAGCATCTCGGAGTCAGAATATGCGCTTTGATGAGATGATCAAAGATTTTGGGTTTATACAAAGTTTATGAGAAACTTGTATCTCCAAAAAAGTGAGTGGGAGCACTATAGAATTTCTGATGAGTATATGTTGTTGACATATTGTGGATCCGAAATGATGTAGAATTTATGGAAAGCATATAGGGTTATTTGAAAAGTGTTTTTCAATAGAAAACCTGGATTAAGCTGCTTGAACATTGAGCATCAAGATCTATGAGGATAGATCAAAAAAGCTTAATGGTACTTTCAAATGATCACGTACCTTGACATGATCTTGAAGGTGTTCAAGATGGATCAGTCAAAGAAGGAGTTCTTGCCTGAGTTGTAAGGTATGAAGTTAAGACTTTAAGCTCGACCACGGCAAAAGAAAGAGGAAGGACGAAGGTCGTCCCCTATGCTTTTGTCATAGGCTCTATACGGTATGTCATGCTGAGTACCGCACCTGATGTGTGCCTTGCCACATGTCTGGCAAGAGGGTACAAAGGTGATCAAGGAGTGGATCACCAGACAGCGGTCAAAATTGTCCTTGGAGTAATAAGGACATGTTTCTCAATTATGGAGGTGATAAAGAGTTAGGCGTAAAGGGTTACATCTATGCAAGCTTTAACACCTATCCGAATGACTCTGAGTAGCAAATCGGATACGTATAGTGGAGCAACCATTTGGAATAGCTCCAAGTGGAGCGTGGAGGCAACATTAACAATATGACCTACAGATTTGCAAAGTACATACGGGTCTGAATGTTGCAGACCCGTTGACTAAAACCTCTCTCACAAGCAAAACATGATCAAATCCCAGAACTCATTGAGTCTTAATCACATGATGATGTGAACTAGTTTAGTGACACTAGTAAACTCTTTGGATGTTGGTCACATGGAGATGTGACATGTGAGTGTTAATCACATGGCGATGTGAACTAGATTATTTACTCTAGTGCAAGTGGGAGACTGTTGGAAATATGCCCTAGAGGCAATAATAAATTAGTTATTATTATTATATTTCCTTGTTCATGATAATCGTTTATTGTCCATGCTATAATTGTATTGATAGGAAACTCAGATACATGTGTGGATACATAGACAACACCATGTCCCTAGTAAGCCTCTAGTAGACTAGCTCGTTGATCAATAGATGGTTACGGTTTCCTGACCATGGACATTGGATGTCGTTGATAACGGTATCACATCATTAGGAGAATGATGTGATGGACAAGACCCATCCTAAGCCTAGCACAAAGATCCTGTAGTTCGTATGCTAAAGCTTTTCTAATGTCAAGTATCATTTCCGTAGACCATGAGATTGTGCAACTCCCGGATACCGTAGGAATACTTTGGGTGTACCAAACGTCACAACGTAACTGGGTGGCTATAAAGGTACACTACGGGTATCTCTGAAAGTGTCTGTTGGGTTGGCACGAATCGAGAATGGGATTTGTCACTCCGTGTGACGGAGAGGTATCTCTGGGCTCACTCGGTAGGACATCATCATAATGTGCACAATGTGACCAAGGGGTTGATCACGGGATGATGTGTTACGGAACGAGTAAAGAGACTTGCCGGCAACGAGATTGAACAAGGTATCGGGATACCGACGATCGAATCTCGGGCAAGTACAATACCGCTAGACAAAGGGAATTGAATATGGGATTGATTGAATCCTCGACATCGTGGTTCATCCGATGAGATCATCGTAGAACATGTGGGAGCCAACATGGGTATCCAGATCCCGCTGTTGGTTATTGGCCGGAGAGTTGTCTCGGTCATGTCTACGTGTCTCCCGAACCCGTAGGGTCTACACACTTAAGGTTCGATGACGCTAGGGTTATAGGGAATAGATATACGTGGTTACTGAATGTTGTTCGGAGTCCCAGATGAGATCCCGGACGTCACGAGGGGTTCCGGAATGGTCCGGAGGTAAAGATTTATATATGGGAAGTCCTGTTTTGGTCATCGAAATGTTTCGGGTGTTATCGGTAATGTACCGGGACCACCGGGAGGGTCCCGGGGGTCCACCAAGTGGGGCCACCGGCCCCAGAGGGCTGCATGGGCCAAGTGTGGGAGGGGACCAGCCCCAGGTGGGCTGGTGCCCCCCCCCCCCCCACAAGGGCCCAAGGCGCCTAGGGTTTGGGGAGGGGGCTCCTCCACCTTGCTTGGGGGGCAAGTTTCCCCCTCTCCCCCCCTTTGGCCGCCTCCCTAGATGGGATCTGGGGCTGCCGCACCCCTTGGGGTGGGAACCCTAGAGGGGGCGCAGCCCCCTCCCCTCCCCCTATTTATAGTTGAGGTGTAGGGGCTGCCCAACACATGAGTTTCTCTCCCTCTTGGCGCAGCCCTACCTCTCCCCCTCCTCGTCTCCCGTGGTGCTTGGCGAAGCCCTGCAGGATTGCCACGCTCCTCCACCACCACCACGCCGTCGTGCTGCTGCTGGACGGAGTCTTCCCCAACCTCTCTGTCGGTGTCAAAACCGGCGGATCTCGGGTAGGGGGTCCCGAACTGTGCGTCTAGGCAGATGGTAACAGGAGACAAGGGACACGATGTTTTACCCAGGTTCGGGCCCTCTTGATGGAGGTAAAACCCTACGTCCTGCTTGATTGATATTGATGATGTGGGTATTACAAGAGTAGATCTACCACGAGATCAAGGAGGCTAAACCCTAGAAGCTAGCCTATGGTATGATTGTTGTTCTCCCTATGGACTAAAGCCATCCGGTTTATATAGACACCGGAGGGGGCTAGGGTTACACAGAGTCGGTTACAATGGTATGAGATCTACATATCCGTATTGCCAAGCTTGCCTTCCATGCCAAGGAAAGTCCCATCCGAACACGGGACGAAGTCTTCAATCTTGTATCTTCATAGTCTTGGAGTCCGGCGGATGATGATAGTCCGGCTATTCGGACACCCCCTAGTCCAGGACTCCCTCAGTAGCCCCTGAACCAGGCTTCAATGACGATGAGTCCGGCGCACATGTTGTCTTTGGCATTGCAAGGAGGGTTCCTTCTCCGAATAATTTATAGAAGATTGCGAACACCAGGATAGTGTCCGGCTCTGCAAAATAAATTCCACATACCACCGTAGAGAGAATGATATTTACACAAGTTCAATCTGCTGACGTATTTGGTGGCATGACGTCACACCTCTACCAAGCCTTTACTTGAATCGTTTTTATTGTACCACCTCAGCGTGTTTAGCGAAGCGGTTTCCTTGGCACGTCTTGTCGAAGAAGAGATCGTGTTCCCCTTATTCCGGGATTCTCATTAATACGGACGTGGGTAACCCAACCGCGCCCGTTGCCACGCCTCCTCCATCGAAAGTGGGTTCCAATCGGTCACGGGGACGGCTCTTGGTATTCTCCCTCTTTATAATGAGACCAAGGCATGTTCCTTTTCTTCAATCCTCAATCGAATCCGCCCCTCGCCCCGAGTTCCAACACCCAGGGCTCCAGATTCGGGTACTTTCGACCTTCGACAATGTCCGGCTCCGACCTACGAGGCCGGTGGATGCCCTCCTCCGTCACGGAAGAGGATGTGCTAAAGCTGAGAGACGCCAGGTACTTAACCTACGAGATTTCGCATAGGTTGCCTGCCCGAGGGCAAGTTATTCCTACTCCCGAGCCCGGCGAGAGCGTCATGTTCGTGTCTCACCTCCATCGGGGTTTAGGCTTCCCGATGGATCCCTTCGTGAGGGGGCTCATGTTTTACTATGGGCTGGAATTCCATGACTTGGCTCCGGAGTCCATCCTCCACATCTCATCATTCATTGTCGTCTGCGAAGCCTTCCTCCGCACTACCCCTCACTTCGGCTTGTGGCTCAAAACCTTCAACGTGGAGCCGAAGATGATTGAGGGGAGTCAGGTGGAGTGCGGAGGGGCGGTTATAAGCAAGAGGGCCAATGCTCCATGGCCCGAGGGCTCTTTTCAGGAGGAGCTCAGCTTGTGGCAACAGGAGTGGTTCTATATCACCGCTCCCAGGGGCAGCAGGCAGAAGCCGCCGCCCGTCTTTCGCCCGGGCCCTCCACAGCGGCTGACATCATGGGTCAACAAGGGGCTTGACTGGGGGTCGTCCAAAGACGTACCCCTGTTGCAGGACCGGATTCGAGACCTCCAAGAAAGGGAGATCAATCTGGTCGTAGTGGCACAGGTTATGCTGATTCGGCGCCTTCTGCCCTGCAAACGTCGCCCCCTCCGCCTGTGGGAATTTAATCCGGAGGGGCCACGAGCTCTCCAACACTTCATGGGTTTGACACCCGTGGAGATGTACAAACTGTTCTTCGGGCCGCAAGAGATGCGTCCGGACTTGACCGAGGATGCTGGCCTGAGCTGCAATCGCTCGGATACTCAAGTAAGTAGCCCTGTGTCCGGACATATTGTCCATTTATTTATCATCAGTTTTGCCTTTTAACCCGCTATCCCTTGGACAGGAGTGGATAGCGCAAGCAAAACTAATACGGTGTCCGGGCCCCCTCCCTGAGATCATGCCGGATCCCGTGTTAATCAAAATGTTGGAGGTTGCACCTTTGGAGGAGGGCGAAGGGGGGCACAGGGAAACTACCACCTCTGCCAAGGAGGCTTTCAGTAAGGGGGGAATCGAGAATCCCTCCTTCCAGGGGGAGAAGAGGACCGCATCCGAAGATCCGGAGGCCAAGGCCTCAAAGCGGGGAAAGAAATCCGCACCGGAAGGTCCTGTGCAGGGGAGAGCCCCGGCCGCACAGTCTCCCCAGAGGAATCAGCCCTCCAGTGAGCCGTCAGTAAAAAGGTGGAATTTTGTAATAGGGGACACCCCTGCTTTATTTCTAAGGGTAACCGAAGTTTTCACCTTGTAGTTCGGATCTCAGCCCATCTCAGCAGACCAGAGATGATGGAGAGCGAAACGCCTCCATCTGCCACCCCGTCAGAAGGGGCAGACGACCCTGAGGTCTCGTCACGGAGGGTCTCCCCGAGTCCGGTGGGGCCGGGGAGTTCGGCACCCACTGGAGTACGGCCGGTGGAGCTGCAGGATTTGCTCAAGAGGGCGTCTATCTCAGAAGATCACCGCACATTAATGAGTATGGTGATTGAAAGGATCTCATCCACCGAGAGCAGGTTGTATGAGGCCGCCGGAAGTTTGCTGACGGGGTTTGAGGTACGCATAAAATGACATACCTTTTGACAGTTTTGCACATGGAGTGCACCCTGTATAGATAGTATCCCCTGAGACTTGGTATGCTGTCGAAAGCGACAGCGTGCCGAGGATCATAATCTCAGTTATAGGATGCCGCCTTTCTTATGCAGGTGGCGGAACGTTCGGTGGCCAGCCGGACTGATGGAATTGCCGAGCTGAAGCGGCAACTCGACGTTGCGGATGCGGACATTGCGCTAGTCAGTAAACGACTTAACGAGTCACAAGGTAGGTGGTTGCTCCGTGGTCACTTAGTAAGGGAGCTGATGCCCGTTCCTTACAATTTGTATGCTTGATGCAGATGGTGCCACTGGTGTGGAAGACCTTCGAGCAGAGCTTGCTCGAGCCAAGGAGCAAGCCAGAAAAAGTGATGCGGCTGCCTTGAAGGCAGCGGAAGAGCTAAAAGTCGAAAAGGCTGCTCACTACCGAAGCAGGGAGGAGATGGCCGGAATGGCCATGAAATTAAAAGATGCTACCGACCGCTATGAGGTTCTTGAAAGAGAACGCCGAGCGGAGCAAGAGGACCTGAAGAGGGCCGCCGCCGAAGCCAAGGATGCCCGTAGTGCGATGCGGGCTATGAAGGAGGAACTGCGTCAGGCCGGAGATATTGCGGCTGGAAAGCCCTTTCTGCTGCGTAGGAAGTTCACGGATCCGAAGTATGCTCAGTTGGGCCAATTGTGTGGTGCGGAGGATCCTTATCTGGATTTGGCGGCGAGTGCGGCGGACGCGGTCGTGCACTTCCGAAGCCAGAAGGATCACGAAATGGAAGAACTTTTTTGGTCTAAATTCCATAGTCCGGAGCGTCCACTTCCGTTGACTGACCGGCTGGCTGAGTGGGCTGAGTTGAATAGATTGTCCGGACTTGCCATGATAGGTGTGGTCGCTCATCTGTGGCCGGAAAGGCCCAAGCCTGAGAGTTATTTTGGCTTGTTGCAGCGATTCCTTGGGGCGGTGCCGCATATCGAGGCGATGAAGCGGTCGGCATGCATAGAAGGTGCATGGATGGCTCTCGCCCGTGTTAAGACATACTGGGCAAAGATGGATGCCACCGCTGTTACATCCCGGGGTTCGGACAAAGGTCGATTACCCGCCGAGCACTATTTTGAGGAAGTCCTGCAGGGCGCTCGTTTAATAGAGTCGCGGTGCTCGAAAGATGTTATGTTCAAATGACGTGTATGATTTATGAGATCATGTTTATAATGCAATAGCTTTTCATACTTGTGCGTTCAAGTATTGAACTATCTCCTGTGCGGCCGTGTATGTATAACCTGAAAGATGGCAGTCTTTGGCTTCAGCCCCCACGCACATGGTGCGGGGGTGTTTGCAAAAAGAAAAGTGCTTTTTCACACTTAATCCAACGTCTTGGTCCTTTGAAGGAGGTGATAGCGTAGCAAACTAGGCAACCGGACTATAATGCTTTATCACTTTCACTTAGCCATAGGAGCTCGAAGGTGGGGCTACTATATAGCCCCTAGAGGCACCGCGCTTCTCCGAACTCGGGGCGCATATGTGCCTGACCGGGAAGCGGTCCTTCGTCAAACCGGAGGAATTCTAAACAATCCAGTAGTCGATCGAGTGGTTGACCAGTCTCTCGCTATATCATGACAGTCAGTTTTCGGCTTTCTCTACTGAGGTGCTCGGCCGGCTGAGCCGGGGCACAATCACAGTAGTTCTCCTGGTGCCGCGTTAGCCGATGATGCGGAACGTAAGGCAGCAAAACACAGGAGCCGGGCAAACCCAACATTTGACCAAAGACATGATTCGGAGCTGATGCATATAAGGCCTAACTCGAGACGCCGAACACTCCCTGAGGTGTTCGGTCTTTATGATACCGGGCATGACAATGCCCTAAGCCCCTAGTGTCCAGGTACGGGCGGGAACTTCTGACGCGGCCGATGCCAAAACGCCAGCCTCCTCCTCGGTTATGGTAAGAAACCGGGGGATGTGTATCAACAAGAGACAGTAAGAAAGGTTTACGCAGGGTCTTAATCTGAAAAGAATCCTTGTAACGGGTCCCTGCTGCACGTCTGCGCCTGTGTCTCCGTTGTGCTATATCCTGGACGGGTGTAGCACGCGCTTCATCTGTAAAAGAGAAGAACTTAGTTTGGAAAAGTATCATGCAAAAGGTGTAGTTAAAATAAAGTATGATGAATTTGAGCTTTATTGGCTCTCATTGTTTGTACGTGCAGCCCCTTGTAAAGGGGTATGCGGCGGTGAAGCCCCTTGTTTATTTATGTCGGACTCGCCTAACCGTGTCCAAGGTCTGAATGACCTGTTTTAGGGCTATGACCAGCAAGGTCGGATTAGTGTGTGGCTGTCAAAGCAGTCTTACGTTTTCCGTGGTCGAGGAACACTCAGATTTACCCTTTGCTGAGATTATGCCGTAAGGACCACGTATTTTAAGTGTAAGAGACGCGTAATGCGGTATTGTGTTAAAGTTGGCGAATGCTTCGCGTCCCAGTAGTGCTTGATAGCTACTTTTGAATGGGGCGATATGGAAAATGAGCTTTTCACGACGGAGGTTGTCGGATGAACCGAACACGACCTCTAATAGCGCAGAGCCTGTATATTTGGCGTAAAGGCCAGGCGTCACTCCTTTGAAGGAAGTGCTGCTATGGTGAGTTTCGGTAGGGTCTATCCCCATTCTGCGAACGGTGTCCTGGTATAGCAGGTGCCGCACTATGTTTCTGTGTTATCACATGGAGTGAGTTCACTGTTTTGTCTTCTAGTGGGAAAGTCTTCTGTTTTCTGGCGTGCTGCTTGTGGGGTTCGTCGTCTTCGCTTGGTGTGTTGGACCCCTTGCGTTCGGCGTTTAGTCGGCCGGACTGCTTGAAGACCCAACAATCTCTGTGGGTATGGTTTGCAGGCTTCCCGGGGGTACTATGTATTTGACATATCCTATCCAAAATTTTGTTTAGGTTGGATAGCTCCTCACTGTTGTCCTTGAGGGGCAGTGTTTTATTATTCGGCCGAGAGCTTTTGAATCCGGGGTTGATCGCCATGCTGTTTGGGCCATTTTCCTTATTTCGGCGCTGATCTTTTTTGCGTCATGATTTCCCATTTCCATCCCTGACTTCGGATGTACTCGGGTCGCTGGTGCTGCATCTAGCCAGCCAGTTGTCTTCCCCCGCGCAAAAGCGGGTCATGAGGCTTGTTAGTGCGGCCATCGTTCTTGGTTTTTCCTGGCCGAGGTGTCTGGCGAGCCATTCGTCTCGGACATTGTGCTTAAAGGCTGCTAAGGCTTCAGCGTCCGGACAGTCGACTATTTGGTTCTTTTTGGTGAGGAACCTGTTCCAGAATTTTCTTGCTGACTCTCCGGGCTATTGAGTTATGTGACTTAAATCGTCTGCATCCGGAGGGCAGACATAAGTCCCCTAAAAATTTGCTCGAAACACATCCTCGAGCTCTTCCCAACTTCCAATGGTGTTTTCTGGGAGGCTTTTGAGCCAATGCCGAGCTGGCCCTTTGAGCTTGAGGGGTAGGTATTTTATGGCATGGAGATCCTCTCCTCTGGCCATATGTATGTGTAGGATATAGTCCTCAATCCAGACTCCGGGGTCTGTTGTTCCGTCATATGCCTCTATGTTGACGGGTTTGAATCCCGCTGGAAATTCATGGTCCAGTACCTCATCGGTGAAACATAGTGGGTGTGTGGTGCCCCTGTATTTAGGTGTGCCGTTGTCTTAAAATATTCGGCGGGTTGTATTGCTCCCTGGAGTCTTCTTTTTTGTCCCATAGATGGACCTAACCGGGCCATCTTTTTTGCGAGGATCTTTATGTGGATCGTATGCCGGCTTGTGTGCGGTGCCCCTTTCCGCTCTTAGCCTGTCATCTGGTCGTCTATCCGGCCAGGCGGTGTTTTTGTTTTTCGACTGTGGGGGCTCTACGGCCTCATCGTCAAATTCGGGCAACAACTTGCGCTTCGGGTAGCTCTTCGCCTGTTGACTATTGCCGTATTTATCTGCGGTAGTGAGTACTTTGCTCCATCTCATTCTGAGTGTGTCCTTCGCTGTTTTGAGCTTTCGCTTTTGCTTCTTCAGACTTCTTGCAGTGGCGACGAGCCGTTTATGAAGGTTCTTATGCTCCGGTGGTTTGTCGGGCGTGAGATCGTCTGGACTGTTGTTTTCGCCGGGGATGGGTTGCTTGTCCAATCCATCCTGTTCGGATGGTTGCTTGGTGGCATGTTCATCGTCCACCGCTTCACCCTGCTCTAAGGCTGGGTCAGTATGGGTGCCGTTGTTATCGAGGCGGGACTTTGGGCGGCGCTTGCGTCACCGTTTTGGTTGTTTGTTGGGGGAGTTGTCCTTCGCCACGTCCCGTTGTTCCTCGTTGTCACTTCCTTTTGGTGTATCCACCATGTATATGTCATATGATGAGGTGGCTTTCCAGTGCCCAGTAGGCGCTGGTTCTTGGTCGTCTCCGGCATCGTCATCCATACCGTCGATGTCTTCGGAGTCGAAGTCTAGCATGTCGGTTATATCGTCGACAGTGGCTACCAAGTGGGTGGTGGGTGGGCATTGAATTTCTTCGTCGTCCGTACCCCAACCGTCCTGACCGCAGTCCGGCCAGGGCTCTCCTGATAACGAGAGATACTTTAGCGAACTCAAGATGTCGCCGAAGGTGAGTGTTGAAAGATGTCCGCAGCGGTGAACTCCATCACCGGCACCCAATCGGATTCGATTGGAGGGGGCGCGGAAGGTTCGGAATTCGGCGAGGAGTCCGGCACCTCGGAATCACGAGCTTCATGAGGGACTAGGTCAGTGTTCGGCTCTATCGACGTAGAGGTTGCAGCCCTCGAGGCGGTGTCTAGCCACCCGTCCTCGATCTGCGCAGCCGGCTCTAAATTGAAGATCGGAGCGGACTCGTGTGCGGCCTCCAGGTTACTGTCCGGCTGCAGAGCTAAGTCATGCCCGTCGTGACAGTGCGGCGCACTTGGCTGTGGCTCGAATCCATCGAAGATCAAGTCCCCGCGGATGTCAGCCGTGAAGTTCAAACTTCCGAATCTGACCTGACGGCCAGGGGCGTAGCTTTCGATCTGCTCCAGATGGCCAAGCGAATTGGCCCGCAGTGCAAAGCCGCCAAATACGAAGATCTGTCCGGGGAGGAAGGTCTCACCCTGGACTGCGTCGTTGTTGATGATCGAAGAAGCCATCGAGCCTATCGGTAACGACACAGAGGAACTCTCAATGAAAGCTCCAATGTCGGTGTCAAAACCGGCGGATCTTGGGTAGGGGGTCCCGAACTGTGCGTCTAGGCGGATGGTAACAGGAGACAAGGGACACGATGTTTTACCCAGGTTCGGGCCCTCTTGATGGAGGTAAAACCCTACGTCCTGCTTGATTGATATTGATGATGTGGGTATTACAAGAGTAGATCTACCACGAGATCAAGGAGGTTAAACCCTAGAAGCTAGCCTATGGTATGATTGTTGTTCTCCCTACGGACTAAAGCCATCAAGTTTATATAGACACCGGAGAGGGCTAGGGTTACACAAAGTCGGTTACAATGGTAGGAGATCTACATATCCGTATCGCCAAGCTTGCCTTCCACGCCAAGGAAAGTCCCATCCGGACACAGGACGAAGTCTTCAATCTTGTATCTTCATAGTCTTGGAGTCCGGCCAATGATGATAGTCCGGCTATCCGGACACCCCCTAGTCCAGGACTCCCTCACTCTCCCTCTCTCCTTGCTGGATCAAGGCATGGGAGACGTCACCGAGCTGCATGTGTGTTGAACGCGGAGGTGCCGTCCGTTCGGCACTAGGATCATCGGTGATTTGGATCACGACGAGTACGACTCCATCAACCCCGTTCACTTGAATGCTTCCGCTTAGTGATCTACAAGGGTATGTAGATGCACTCTCCTTCCCCTCGTTGCTAGATTACTCCATAGATTGATCTTGGTGATGCGTAGAAAATTTTGAATTTCTGCTACGTTCCCCAACAGCATCTAGGCCGTACTGCGGTAGTACGTGGCGTGCTAGCTGCCGGCGCAGCGTGCACTCACCTCCCGGGCCAGTGCGCTGTCGGCACTGCTCGCGGATTCGCCTCCAAGCATCGGCGATCGAGCGACGAGCGGCGCTGGTGGACTTCGCCCACCGTACACCGATCTCGAGCTATAAAACGGCCACGGTGCTCCTTCTTCTTCCTCCTCCTGACCTCGCTCTCCTTCTCCTCCCTTCTCCTTAATTTCTGCCTGGAGGAGCTCGAGATGAGGCTCTAATGGCGGAGGTGATGCCGGACTGGTACGTGATCCTGATGTGCGGAGGGTTGGCGGCATTGCTGGGGTTCTCCGTGCTCTTGTGCGTGATGATCCTCGATGATCGTCGTGATGCGGCCGCTCGAGTGTTAGCTCTCCGCGGTGGCGGTGATCACGATGATTAGGTGCGGTGTCAGGTGCTAACTGCTGTCAGGGTGCCGGAGGTAATTTGTACCTGAGTAATTTCTCACAAATCTCTCCCTCTGAGACTGTGTGGTGTTAGGGAGGTGATTAGCTTGGTGCAAAAATGTGCACGTGGATTTGCACTAGGTCGCGTGGTTGGGGTCGTGAGTCTGCTGTTATGGTGCTGCGTGAAATAAAAATCTATGTCGTGAAGAAATGTATGCTGCAACAACTCCGAGAAAAATCTCACTTCAGGATTTACTGAGAGTGAAAACAGTTAATAGAATTTTACCGAAGTAAAATCACTCACATAGACTGAAACTAATGATTTAAATTCATCGCACAAATTTAGGATACCACACACAAGTTGCAGTACATAAATAACTGTAGGGACAATAAACACAGCAGTGACATCTACAATGATAATGGCAATTGGACAGGGTCCTGGGAAAAAGTCTGTGGAATCGGGGCACACTCTTCTTCTATCGGGGGGAGTGGATTGACCAGCCGATGAATGTGCCTTTCCTGGTTGGGCCTTAGTGGTCTGCCGATGGCGATCTGAGGATTCAAATCAGTGAGGCTCTAGAGATAGCCCATTACTCGCTGGGTCAAACGCTCTTGCGTGATGACATACTGGGCAAGATTGGCCAGTACTGGGTCTCTCTCGGTTCATCCACCGGGAAAAGATGTTACTTCTCCAGGTGCTGCATGACTCGGGAAATAATAATACCCCCATCCGCTGGCATAGGGTACCGCGAATCGAAGGCGTGTAAGTGCCTCAAACGCAGCAGCTTCTATGGACATATGTGGAGTCGGCATAGATTTCCCCACGAAGGAAGCTTCCGTGGGGTCTTGGTTTGGGTTTGCGGGAGGGACGTTCACCACTGCCCAATATTTCGAGGTGGATGGGGTGATCCTTGATTTGAGCAACTCATACTGGGGTGGATGGATAGCACTCATGGTACTGCAGGTAAAGTCCCACAAGATTTTAACAAAGCTACCTGGAGTTGCATCTGGAGTCCTCAGATAAATACTAGGGCTCGGCATGGCAATGGAAATGGTTGTGCGAGTGGTGATCAAGGTGAGGGGTACTTGGCAAGGTCACGGGGTGGCCTTTTATATAGCATTGGGGCTAGGTTATTTACCATGGTGAAGGGTAACTAGTCTATCGCGTCTGCTCCATGGGGTCGGGGTCAATGCTATAGCTACACATATCTCGTAAAAGTGACGTATTACTGTGGGCGTCGTCGGTGTGATTTTGGTGGCTGTGCCCAAAAAAATGCAACCCCATGCTCACATATTTAATGCTAGGCTACTATTTAAAACAGAGGCACACAAGCAGGCTGCGATTATTCAAGTCGATGCAAGGTTACATAATTACAGGGCGCGAGCGTACTAAGACTCGGTACTACTCGAGTGACTTAGTCTACCTCGTTTATATCTAAACGAGCCTGCCTTGTGGACGTCGAGGCTTCTCCACGGGTTTCGCCGTCGGGATTAACTTGAGGGGGTTGAGGGGCTGCCGGGTCGGGGTAGCGATGATGACCATCCCGGGGATTGTTGGCACAACCCCGCTGGAACGTGTTCCCAAAAGGCGACGAAGCACTTCTGGGGACACCAAAGTATTTTGGTCGATGGTCGGGGCAGACCTCAAGGACTCGATCGGGTGTCCGAACAGCACGACTGGGTTGTCGGCGTCGGGCTCATCTTCTCCTCTCGCCGGGGCTCGGCGGACCAGCTCTCCACGAGCTACGATCAGATCAAGGGTGATTTGATTGAACAGTTCCTCTAGTGCACCTACATAGCGCACTAGATGCAATAATGCAGGATCCGTCTCGTGATCTCCATTGACAACCTGGGGTGGCCTACCATACCCGTCACGGCTGGGGTAGTAGTAGAACGAACGACAGTTAACTCTGGGCAACAAGTGTCGGAGTTGAACTATAGGCTCTCGAGTAGCTAGTTGAATGGCTTGTGGCTCAAAGGAAGTTGTCCTTTCGGTGAACCTGTAGGGGCGTTCTGGCGATAGAACCCTACCATAGATGTGTACAGTGGCCCAGAATTGATGGCTCTCACTGCTCATGGGCCCTTGGTACACAACATATTCTGGAGGCTCCTCTAATGCAAAGGCACGGCGGGTGAGGTTTGCTAGCAGGGTCACAAATCCTCCAAGGTTGTTTGCCATGGTTTCATTGTGCACAACGGGGCCAGGCATTATGGCTAGGTTTGGGGAAGAGGCTGTGTTGTGCGGTGTTGAGGTTAGCGTGCCCTTTTTATAGAAACAGAGGGCGGAGTCTTCCTTCGCACGCTTGCGAATGAGACAATTTAGGTGTCGGTCACTGGCGCGTGATCGACACGCTAGGCTGGTAGGTTGGGCACCGACTGCCAAAAAGGGTGTCGGGTCCCTGTGGGGCTATCTTACGCGAGAAGCTTGGCCGGGGTTAGGTTATGGTCTGGTGGTTTGGTTGACCTAGGTTTACTGACCTAGCTAAGATAGGATTAGCCAATGGTCAGCCTGGCTCTGATACCAAGTCTGTCAGGACCGGATTTCGGGATATTAATTTCCCAGAAAATGGCCCTTATGCTCACCAGCCCCAGGGTTACTGTTAGCTGGAGAGACACAAACTTGATACAATAACTCCAAGCAAAATACATGATATGTAGTACAAGACCATTCTGGCCTATGAGTACAACACAAGGTTTCTAGTGGTTGATGGCGGAAGCGGTTTGTGGTCATCAGCGTCTGTGGAACTCCATTTCCCACAGGAACAGCTGACCAGGTTAACTCCTATCTTCGCGAGGCTGCTATCACCATGGATTAGGTTCCGGGGCTGTCATCGCAACGCTCCTCTCCAAGCAATAAATCTGGCCAAGACAATAGCCAGGGACAAGCCAGTGAGTACTTTGAATGTACTCGCAAACATTATGAACACAGGTATAATGTAACAAACGATAATCATGCTCTGAAATATTCTATGATCACAACGTCAGTCACAGAAATAAAATCCATGATGCACGCAAACAAGTTATTCACGTAGCACATGAATAATGCAATTAGAGAGTAGAAATAGAATGCCTCAGTCGGGCGTCTGAGCGACACCACAGAAAGGGCTCATAAGTGAAATAAGTAACAAACATGCCGCAGTCAGGCGTCTGTGCGACGCCACATAAAGGGCTTATAAAGTGAATACATAACAGGCATGCCACAGTCGGGCGTCTCAGCGACACCACATAAAGGGCTTATATGGTAAATAAATAACAAACATGCCATAGTTGGGCGTCTGTGCGACACCACATAAAGGGCTTATATGGTAATTAAATAACAAACATGCCACAGTCGGGCGTCTATGCGACACCACATAAAGGGCTTATAACAGAATAATCACAGTGAATATCCAGGAGGTAGAACCGTCCCAGGGATACTCAATAAATCAAGTAATGAAAATAGTTAGTCCACAATAATAATAATCATAATCATCATATATGACCAGTCAAAATCAATGTTCTGACTTAGTTGTTTTTCCTCCGGAGACCGACACTAAGACCGACACTTGACCCAACCTAGACTGTAGTCCTTAACCATGGACACGGCTATTCGAATAGATATAATCTCTGCAGAGGGTGTACTCTTTACCCACGAGTAACGGATTCAGTTAGTCCATCCAGACTAATTCCGCTTACGGTCTTTTAGTTGAAAACACACCCAACCGCACACACCAGCTTGACTCATCGGTGTCTGGAATCACCCACGACACTCGTTAAGCAAAACTCTAAGTGGGGAGGCTACAACCTCGATTAGCATGGGATCACAAAATTTATACCGCGCGCAAACTGGGGAAGCTACCCCCTTCGGCTACAACCAAAACACCCATGCCCCCGGACCAGGTGGCATGCCTACCGGATGCAGCCGGTATCTTCCACCATGGCCTCTCTGTACGGTGTGTGCTAGAAAGGGGTTGACAACTTACTGAACCGTACCCTACCTACGGCAGGGACAAGTGGTAGTACGAAACAAGTATGGGGGTTACTGGAACAAGACTCGATCTATGGTCGACTCAGGAGGTTTAGGTGTTACTTGCACGATTAGCATAACAAATATGTTTTCAACCAACAGACATAACCACCACTCATCATGTCTCACTATGCCGTACCGGACACAATCGTCTCAACGAGGACCGGAGACAAGCTCGTGTCTACCCAAGACAGAGGTTTTCCCGGGTTCCTCCCGGTATGCATGAGAGGCATATGATGGTGACTACTATCCCAAGCATATCAAACTCCAACGACATGAATCATCAAAATGCACTCATGAGTTTGAACGTATCATCACATAAAATAACGGATACTCCGTGTCGAGATGGTATTGCAACCGTATTAGTAAACACACACAAAATTATGCCAGGGTTCAGAATGCTTGCCTTCAAGTTGTGGGGAGGCAGGGTGCATCCCAAAACCTTTGAAAGTTTTCTTCTCTCTCCAAAAATCCTATTTAAAATTTTGAATTAATACATAGTTTCAAAAAGAGTACAAAAAAGTTGTCTGATTTTTTTTGAAATAAATCTTAAAATAAACTAGACAATATTTGAGAGGTAGGAAAAAGAATCAACTCATTTGGAGTTATATTTAAAAAGTTATAGATAGTCAAAGTTTTGGTCAAAAATCTGTTTTTAAAATAAAACAGAAAAAGGAAAAACATTTCGAAAACTGACCACGTCGAAGGCTTATTCCGAGTTTACGTCTCCACTTATCCAGCGTGGACCGCGCGTGGGTCACTGACAGTGGGTCCAGTGGGCCCACTGGTCAGGTTTGACTAGTCCCCCGCCTTCTTCCTCCTCTGACCGAGTCGAGGCGGGGGCTCCGGCGATCGACGCCGGCGAACGGCGGTTCCTCGCGGGGAGTTGAGGGCGGGGATGGATCCGCGGGTTCAGGGCGGTCCTCCCGGTGGTCGAGAGGGTGGCGGGGACGAAGGGAGTCGCTGGCGGGGACGAAGGGAGTCGCTGGCGGCGAGCTTTGCAGCGGATTGCAGTTTCGGGAGTTTTGGGGTATGGGCTATGGTGCTTCCCGATCGGCGCTGAGGGGGTGGGCGGCTCCGCACGGTTGAGGGGAGAAGGATGGAAGCACGGGAGGGGTTTGGGGACTTCGGTCTTGGCCGGATTTCACCGGAGTGAGGCGGCGGCCGAACTTGTCAAGGACGAGAAAGACGGCCGTCATCCGCTGATTGCTGGCTACGGGGGCTCTAGAGGGTTGGTATGGGGCTGCTTGAGGGCCTGGACGAGCTCGGGGCCCCTTAAATAGGCGAGCAATGGCGGTTCCGCGGCGGCCGGAGATAGGCTCGACGGCGAACCGCCATACTGTGCTGCAGGACGACGTGGTGGTGGTTTGGGCTGGTCGGCACATTCCGACGAGTTCCCTACTGCTCAAGGGGGGCGAGCTGGCGCGCGTGGGTGGCTCGGGCGGCGCCGCCCATGGCTGGGCTGCTGTAGCCGGCCGCTTGTGGCCACGGCCGACCTGACAGCGGCCCTGTGGAGTGCCAGGGGTGGTCGGGGTGGCTCTGCGGTGCAGGAGGAGACAGGGCGCGCTGGCTGCGGTTGGCCAAGGGCCAGAACGGGCGCGGGGTGGGCAGCAGTGAGACGCGGCGGCTCGGTGCACGCGCGTGCAAAACGTGCGCTCTGGGCGCGCCCAGAGCATGCACGCTAGCTGCTCGACGAAATGCCAATGCATGCCACAGGGCTTGGGTGAGGCTGGCAATTAGCAGTACTAGGTTAGGGTTAGCAAGAAGGTTAAAGGACATGGGGGTTAGGTCAGGGAACCAAGCTTACAATGCTAACTAAAAACCATGCCAAAATTGGCCATGCCCACAAGGTGTTTGACATAATGCTTGAGGCATCTAGGCAGTTCTTGGAGTGGTCATAATCTCCACATTGGGGTCTCTTTAGGTGTAGGTGATGGTGGCCAGGTTAGTTTGCCAAAAGTAGAAACTTGTTAGTGCAAATATTTGAGATAACCAATTCTGGACAGAATCTAAAGACTATCATATCATGTACCAAAAATATTCCAATGGGTGCATGCTCCTGGACTTAAGGGTTTTGTAGGAAGGACTACAAGTAGGAAAAAGAGTCATGGGTAAAGGAGCAAGTTAAGATATGGTTGCAGTACAAATCATCAAGTTGGACCAGAATAAAAATGAGGTTGATTCACTCAAAATTTTCAAAGGAGATAACTGGGTTTTTGCATAAATATGGATAATATACTCCTACTGACCTCCCCTAATTTTGGTGGAAATTTTAAAGAAATATTTAAATAGGTTGTAGTGCAAAATTGCCCACTGGACCAGATTTGAAAATTTGGTGTAGAGCTCAAAATCTCCAATGAACAGAAGATATTTTTGCATAAAAGTGATTTAGGGACATCATATGTCATCCCCAAAT
This sequence comes from Triticum dicoccoides, assembly GCF_002162155.2. NCBI lineage: Eukaryota > Viridiplantae > Streptophyta > Magnoliopsida > Poales > Poaceae > Triticum > Triticum dicoccoides. The sequence goes on from NC_041385.1 coordinate 104,644,182, forward strand.
TTTGGTGAAAATTTTAGATGCATTTATCAAATGGTTGTAGTGCAAAAGAGGCTCCAAAACTTATGAAAAATCATTTTAAAAGAATAAAGCTCAGGAAAAACAATTATGTAAATAAAACCATTGATTAAGAATTGTTTTATTGAGAGATTATAGAAGTCCAATAATATTTTTGGAAAGTTTCCACTTGGGGTAAAACTCCTCAATATTAAAGAAAAGTGGTTTTGAAATCAACAGAAAATCCAGAAAGCAAAAATTTTAAACTCCTGGCAAAGTTTTAATAATTCAAAACACGGTTAAATTTTTGGGGTGTTACAATGCGCTTTACACCAATATGACCTAAATGTCAATGCCACTAGTATGTTGCATTATCATTATAAACTTTGCATCTTTTGGCATCAATATCATGAATATGTGTATCACTATGATCGAGATTCAATAAACCATTCACCTTGGGTGTATGACCACAGAATGTTTTATTCATGTAAATAGAATAACAATTATTCTTTGACTTAAATGAATAACCGTATTGCAATAAACATTATCCAATCATATTATGCTCAACGTAAACACCAAATAACATTTATTTTAGGTTCAACACTAATCTCGAAGGTAAAGGGAGTGTGCGATGGTGATCTTATCAACCTTTGGAATCATTTCCAACACACATCGTCACCTTGCCCTCAACTAGTCTTTGTTCATTTTGTAACTCCTGTTTCATGTTACTAATCATAGCAACTGGACCAGTATCAAATACCCAGGGGCTACCATGAACACTAGTAAAGTACATATCAATAACATGTATATCATATATACTTTTGTTCACTCTGCCATCCTTCTTATCCGCCAAGTATTTGGGGCAGTTCCGCTTCCAGTGACCATTTTCTTTGCAGTAGAAGGACTCAGTTTCAGGCTTGGGTCTAGCTTTAAGCTTCTTCATGGGAGTGGCAACTTGCTTGCATTCTTCTTGGAGTTCCCTTTCTTTCCCTTGCCCTTTTACTTGAAACTAGTGGCCTTGTCAACCATCAACATTTGATGCTTTTCTTGATTTCTACCTTCATCGATTTCAGCATCACGAAGAGCTTGGGAATCGTTTTCGTCATCCCTTGCATATTATAGTTCATCATGAAGTTCCAGTAACTTGGTGATAGTGACTAGAGAACTCTGTCAATCACTATCTTATCTGGAAGATTAACTCCCACTTGATTCAAGCGATTGTAGTACTCAGACATTCTGAGCACATGCTCACTGGTTGAGCTATTCTCCTCCATCTTGTAGGCAAAGTACTTATCAGAGGTCTCATACCTCTCGACTCGGGCATGAGTCTGAAATACCAATTTCAGCTCTTGGAACATCTTATATGCTCTGTGACGTTCAAAACATTTTTGAAGTCCCGGTTCTAAGCCGTAAATCATGGCGCACTAAACTATCAAGTAGTCATCATACCGAGCTTGCCAAAAGTTCATAACGTCTGCATCTGCTCCTGCAATAGGTCCTTCACCTAGCGGTGCATCAAGGACATAATTCTTTTGTGGAGCAATGAGGATAATGCTCAGATCACAGACCCAGTCCGCATCATTGCTACTATCATCTTTCAACTTATTTTTCTCTAGGAACATATCAAAAATAAAATAGGGGAGCTATACGCGAGCTATTGATCTACAACATGGACATGCAAAAACTATCAAGACTAAGTTCATGATAAATTAAAGTTCAATTAATCATATTACTTAAGAACTCCCACTTAGATAGACATCTCTCTAGTCATCTAAATGATCACGTGATCCATATCAACTAAACCATGTCCGATCATCACGTGAGATGGAGTAGTTTTCAATGGTGAATGTCACTATGTTGATCATATCTACTATATGATTAACGTTCGACCTTTCGGTCTCAGTGTTCCGAGGCCATGTCTGCATATGCTAGGCTCGTTAAGTTTAACCCGAGTATTCTGCATGTGCAAAACTGTCTTGCACCCGTTATATGTGAACGTAGAGCTTATCACACCCGATCATCACGTGGTGTCTCAGCACGACGAACTGTAGCAATAGTGCATACTCGGGGAGAACACCTGTACCTTGAAATTTAATGAGAGATCATCTTATAATGCTACTGCCGTACTAAGCAAAATAAGATGAATAAAAGATAAACATCACATGCAATCAAAATAAGTGATACGATATGGCAATCATCATCTTGTGCCTTTGATCTCCATCACCAAATCACCGTTATGATCACCATCATCACCGGCTTGACACCTTGATCTCCATCGTAGCATCATTGTCGTCTCGCCAACTATTGCTTCTACGACTATCGCTACCGCTTAGTGATAAAGTAAAGAAATTACATGGCGACTGCATTTCATACAATAAAGCAATAACCATAAGGCTCTTGCCAGTTGGCGATAACTTTTACAAAACATGATCATCTCATACAACAATTTATAAATCATCACGTCTTGACCATATCACATCACAACAAGCCCTGCAAAAACAAGTTAAACGTCCTCAACTTTGTTGTTGCAAGTTTTACGTGGCTGCTACGGGCTTCTAGCAAGAACCGTTCTTACCTACGCATCAAAACCACAACAATTTTTCGTCAAGTGTGTTGTTTTAACCTTTAACAAGGATCAGGCATAGTCAAACTCGATTCAACTAAAGTTGGAGAAACTGACACCCGCTAGCCACCTATGTGCGAAGCACGTCGGTAGAACCAGTCTCATGAACGCGGTCATGTAATGTCGGTCCGAGCCGCTTCATCCAACAATACCGTCGAATCAAAGTAAGACGTTGCTGGTAAGCAGTATGACTATTATCGCCCGCAACTCATTGTGTTCTACTCGTGCATATAACATCTACGCATAGACCTGGCTCGGATGCCACTATTGGGGAAAGTAGTATTTTTAAAAAAATCCTACGATCATGCAAGATCTATCTAGGAGAAGTATAGCAACGAGCGGGGAGAGTGTATCCACGTACCCTTGTAGACCGAAAGCGGAAGCGGTTAGTAACGCGGTTGATGTAGTCGAACGTCTCCACGATCCAACCGATCCATGTACCGAACGTACGGCACCTCCATGTTCAGCACACATTCAACACGATGACGTCCCTCGAGCTCTTGATCCAGTTGAGGACAAGGGAGAGTTCCGTCAGCACAACGGTGTGGTGACGGTGATGATGAAGTTACTGGCGCAGGGCTTCGCCTAAGCACTACGACGATATGACCGAGGTGTTAACTGTGGAGGGGGGCGCCGCACACAGCTATGACCGAGGTGTTAACTCCGAACAAACTTTGGTCATCAAATCACATAACTCATAATACAAATCATCATCGAACGTTAAGCGTGTGGACCCTACGGGTTCGAGAACTATGTAGACATGACATAGACACATCTCCGGCCAATAACCAATAGCGGGACCTGGATGCTCATATTGGCTCCTACATATTCTACGAAGATCTTTATCGCTCAAACCGCATAACAACATACGTTGTTCCCTTTGTCATTGGTATGTTACTTGCCCGAGAGTCGATCATCGGTATCATCATACCTAGTTCAATCTGTACAACATGATTTGTGTTGGATGATATGATGAGACTATTATGTGTATGATATGGTGAGCATATTGCATGTTTATGATATGATTAGAATACTGTATAAGACCTGTACAAAAACATCGCAAATACATAGCAAAAAAAGATATGAGAGAATATAGTAGTAGCGCTCTTTAGCGTTGGACAGGAAAACGCTACTGCTAAAGCACTTAGCAGTAGCGCTGGTGTGGAAAGCGCTACTTGTAAGTAGGTATAGCAGTAGCGCGCGTCAAAACACGCTACTGCTATTCTTTAGATGTAACGCCGAATCAGTAGCGTGGGTACCCGTGCTACTAATACACCAAATTACCGCGCTACTACTAGGTTTTCCCCTAGTAGTGACACGACGGAACAACAAGGACGGATTCAGATGTCGGATTAACCGAAATCTTTTGCAACATGGGAAGACTTGGATGAGCTCAAGCAAAGGTTTCCATGAGCCATCCTTTGGGGACAAGTTGTTCAAGGGAGGGGGGCAAGTCAGTAGCGACAAAGTCAGCGACAAGCCTCTACACGCATCGCCAGTGCCGTTAGGCCCAAGAGAAGGATACGACATCCTTCTAATCTTTACACTGGAGACTAATGGGTCATTGGTCCTGTGGTTGGGGTTGGATTTGGAAACCAGCATGTTCAAGCAAGGATGGTGTGGCGGCGGCGGCATCCTCGTGGTGGACATGTGTCCTCGGGCTCTGCCGTTGCGATGGCGTTTGCACCAGCGTCGACGAGGAGCTTGGGAGGTAGTCCAGGAGCGGATGCAGATTGTGGTCTACGTCGAGGACATCTAAAAGACGAAACATATGCTGGGTTCGTGGTTCGTGGATAGCAGGTATGGTTTCCTCCGTCGGCGTCTTAGTCGTGGTGGGGTGCTAGATCTGGAGTTTGATGGCGTGTCTGGGGTGTTGCCCCGGTCTGATTCGTTCAGCAGCAATGTTTTTAGTGAGCCACCTTGGGGGTCCGCAAAGCTAGGTATCAGCGATGGATTCGCGTCGAGCTCGGGTGAGGAGGTGATCCGTCATTCTTTTCTTCGGTAGCTGCTGTGGTGGTGCCGGAGGCAGGTAACAGATGTTGGTGTCAAGCTCAGAGATTTTCTACTATCTTTTCAGTTTTGTCATGTCTATCCTTACGTAACTTGTACTTTATTATTTATGATATGAATGAGGAACGTATTACCATGCAAAAAAAACACCAATGGGTCACGGGCCTGTTAAACATGGAAGGTTGTCATCTTTTGAAACCTGGCAAGTTTGACATGGCTGACCTTAGGAACATATAAGCAGGGACCTCCCATGTGAAGCGTTCTAATACATCATATAAACGCACGATGCATAGTGGCTTCCCTCGACTGGGCTAACATAGTGGAGCAGCGAGGCAAATATCAAGTAAACCCCCCCCCTCCCCCCCGCCCCCCGGCTCTCGCATCGCCCCTCACGAGCGACATGAGAGCGACCTAACCCTAGCCTCGCCGTCCCCCTCCCTCCCCCATCCCCTCCCCGCCGCCACCCGAGGCGCTCCCCGGCGTGGCTGCCAGTGAAGGAGGCGGTGAGGATCTGCTGCTCTGCGCTACAGGGGGCCTTGGATCTCAGGGTGGCGGCCCTGATTGGCGAGGGCGCGCCGATCTCGTTCGGTGGATGGCGTCGCCGGTGCTGGCCGTCCCCACTGGCCGTGTGGGCGGCGGTGGGGTAGTGGAGGCTCGTCGCTGCTGTGGGTTGCGCCGCTTTCCTCGATTGGCTTGCTTCCTAGTCTCCTCTCCTCTGTTGTGGTCCTCCCTCGCCGATCTGCGCACTGCTCCTCCAGGCCGCCAGATCTGGCACATGAGGGTTGGTGGTGGCTGTCCTAGAATGGGGGAAACCCCTGGTCGACCTCCCGTCGACCCCGACGACAGCGGCGCTCCGGTGTCGATCTCCCTCCTGAGGGCGTGTCGGGCTTCTTCGTCACCGCCTTCCTCGTCTCCCACGATCCTGGGCGAAAGCCTCGGCCTTGTTGGCCGAACGGCGGTGGCGCTGTGGCGTCTCAGTCCTCGTTGGAGCGTTGTTCAAGGGAGGGTGAGGTTGTGGTCTCGCAGTAAGGTGCTTGGTGGCGGCGGCGTTGCTCTGCTCTCCGGGATGGCGACTATGGTGGTGACGAGGTGGCCTCCCTGCAATCCTTCAATGGCTCTTCATATAGTTCGGCTCTGGGCAGCCGGCCGGTGGACGGCGTCTGCATGTTGTGGCATGGTTCAGACGTAGGGGCGATTGGATCTCCCCTCCGGCAAGGCTCGGGGCGGCTAGATCTGGAGCCATGCTTTTCTCCACGCAGCTCGGGTCCTCTCGGTCTTCACTTGTGCAGTCTACTGTTTGCAGTTGCTCCGCTGTTCTAGCTTGCGTAGAGTTCTCCAGCAGCTTGATCATGTTTTCGTTGTGGTGGTGCCTTGCTCGCCATTGCTCTGCTTAGCTTTGTAATGTGTGGGCACGCCACCAATTTTCTTTCAGTTTTTCTTCAAGCTTTCGCCTTTGTATCAGCATTGTTGTATCCTAGCCGGTTGATGGCTTCATTAGTTTGAAGTCGGGCTTTATGCCATTTCTCTAAAAGTGGAGCAGCGAGCGTCGAGCCGAAGTGTACCGAGCCGATTATTGTAGCATCAATTTTTTAGATTTTTTCAGTTGGTCCACTGCAGGAAAAAAACGAACTGTAGCAGCCAATGGGTTGTAGCGAACTGTTTTTATTTTAAGCATTTTTGGAAAATATGATTACCTAGATAAAAACATGAACAATATTGAAAATTCTGAAAAAAAATTAGAAAAACACGAATATTTTTTTCCAATTGTTAAGATTTTTTAAAGGAAACAGTTTCCAAAAAAATACCTGATTTTTTTTGAATTTCTGAAATTAAAAACGGGAAAAACTCTTGAAAATATGAAGATTAAACATCTTTTGAATATGTGAACAAATTTAGAAAACAGAAACTTTTTGAAATTTCAAAACAAAATTTTGAGAAACACGAACATGATTTGAAACTCCCCAAATATTTTTTGAAAACACCAACTTTTTATGAATATGTGAACAAATTTGAAAACAGGAACACTTTTCGAATTTGATTCGAAAAGTAACAGAAAAAAGGAAAAAGAAAAAAAAAGGATGAAAAGCCGGATCAAGGTTCCTTAAACCGGTTATGAACCTTTTGCCAAAACCAGTGGCTCGCTCCTCTCGAATTCGAATTCCTCGATTGATAGACGAATTACCACTCCGATCTAGATCCAGTAGCCCCACGCTAAGAAAGACGACAATAACGGGAACACTGGCTTCTTCTCGAGCGCACAGCTGATACAATGCCACAGCTGTCTGCTGATAGCCATGGCTGCCTACGCGATCCAACAGCGACGGCGCCTCCAGCCGCCGACAGAACCTGGTCTCTGGCGTTCGAAATTGTTAGAGTTCTTCTCGAACAAGTCGCTGGTGAGCGGGCGAGCTGGCCGAGCGGCGACGGCAAAGCTGCAGGTGGCTCGGTCGAAGCCGGTACATAACCAGTTACCCACACGTAAATAGAAAAAATGAAAAGACAATCAATAAAAATGAGAAAGCGACTTGGTAATCACAGTTTATGAACTGGCTGCAATTTTGTGAAGCCCATCTTGGATCTTGGGGGGTGGCAAGTACTCCCTCTGTAAACTAATAAATATATAGTTCAAAAAAACTAATAAATGTAAAAGATCTTTTAGATCACTACTATAAGATCTTTTTAGTGAGCTAAAAGATCTTATATTAGTTTTCAGAGGACTAATAATATCTAAAAGATCTTATATTAGTGTGAAAACTAATAAGATTTTCTATAGTGATCTAAAAGATCTTATATTAGTTTAGAGAGAGTACTGACCTTTTGTTTTACTAGTTTCACAGAAGGGAATTACCAGAGCAAGTAGTCACTGTCACAGCCCTGTGGGCAACGAGGCAGCGACGACATGCGCATACCCACCAACGTCAAACCATATTATCGGTCTCACGCCAACAACCTGACAGCTGAGTATCAAAACCATATAAGTTAACAGGCACCAATGTACAAGGGGATGATTCGCCATCACACCTCACAACGGCTCAACATGTGATAGAAATAAAAATAAATGGCTGGAGAATATCTCTACCAATTGCTTGTTGAATGAAAGTTTTTACAGCAAGACATAACACAGCTACAGCAACCCACGAAACAAGTCGTCCTAGCGCACTTATTTCCATGGCTCAGGCACCAAAGAATGGACCGGCGACCGGCATAACTCAATCTCAATCTAGAATCAATGGAGAGGAAAATCGGTTATTCTGCTTCCTCTCCTGCCCTAAGCCGCGGCGGATTTGCACACCGGGCATGCGTTCTTCACCTGCAACCACTTCTTGATGCAGTCAGTGTGGAAGTCGTGCCTGCACTTCAGAATTCCCAGGAGATCATTGTTTTTGTACTCCTCCTGCCATAGTTCAAAAATCATAATCAGAATTGGACGAGCAAATGATTCAGGGCATGGCTGTAACGAATTGTTCAACGTGGAACTGGAAATTAGGAGCACAAGAAATTCATACCAGGCAGACTAGACAGCGCCCATCATCTTCGTCGTCTTGTGCCTCATCGGAACTGCAACAGACCACTTCTTTCACACAAGCTGAAATCTTTTCGTCGGCAAGGCCGGTGTTCACAGTACCTATGGACTCCTCCAAGGCCAACAGTTCCTGTACATACAAGACGGAAAAGGTTAAGAAAAGTTCCTGAAGTTTCCTGAGTAGAAGAAGCAAACGACCATCTCTATACCTCGTAACTCATCTCATCAATGTTCAGTCTCAAGTCCCTGTGGGGGTCAGCAGCTGCTTGTCTTGATTGTTGATAGAAAGCCAACTGCTCCATCATAACCCGCTACACAAACAGCAGCTAGATCAATAAAAGTATTCAAACTTACATGAATACCAGCTAAATTACCTGAAAACAGGAAAAAAGACCTCTACCTGTGTCTCAGCGATCAAATGGAATGAGCTCCTATCTACGAATCTATTCCTTCCACTGTTGGCATGCGCCATGGATACCCTTGCATGCCTAGAAGGTGCAGCAGTACTGATAGGAGATGGCAGATTGATGATCCTCACGGATGTAGAGGTAGCAGCTGGATAGCTCGGAATGACTGCATCATGGGAAATTGCTCTTGAGCCAGAGGAAACTGTGGAGGATGGATGGCCGTAGCTAGGAATGGCGCCACCATGAACAGCTCTAGGAGCAGTAAAGCCACCATTAGCAAATACCGCACTGTCTGAAGATCCATGGACAGTTGGGGCAGCAGCAGCACTTGAGCCATGAACAGCTCTAGGAGCAGGAAAGCCAGCATTGGCAAACATCGCACTGTCTGAAGAACCATGGACAGTTGGGGCAGCAGCAACACTTGAGCTGCTGCTATGCATAGGATGATGGTAGATCCTACCAGTGATCCCAGTGCCACCTAAACACAGTCGAAATACATAGACTGTGAGTTTGAAAGACGAGAAATTTGTAAATAGTATAAAAACAACAACCTCATACGCTATATCATATACAAGATGATTAGGGCCACTAATAATCCACATTTTTTTCTGGTAAAATTGTATCACAGGACTGAAAGGCAGCAGCAGGTAACTAGTAAAATAAAGTCACAAAAGCAACCTCATACCATAATTAAAGATGTGAACGAAAGACCACATGAGATGCATTAGCAAGACAATAAAGACGCATCAAGCACATTAAGCAAAGAATTAGTTACTAACCTGAAGGTAATGTTCTTGTTGGCACAGAAAAAGGTGCTTGGTTCCTTCCTGCTGACGTACTTGCAAAAGCACTTGTGGTTGAATGGAATGGCAGCTGATGATTGCTACTTGGTGTGTAAGTTGAAGCTGGCCTAGCTTCCAATGAAATATTAGCACTATCATGGCGTGCTCTGACATTCCTCTGAGATACTTCTTGATTAACTAAGTGTTGGTCAATCCAGTTGCTTCGACCAATGTTTAAAGGCATTCGCGGATGCAAAGGCTCGGTAAGTGCACTAGGATTTGGCTGCACAAAATCAGAGAAGTGACTGTTGGAGGAGCTGCCAACATAATAGTCAACAGCGTCCATTCCCTCCACTGAAGGAAGGAGGTTCTTTCGCTTCATTGCAACCATTCTGTTGTCCACATGGGAACTTAGGGCAGGTTTCGGCTGAGCATCATATGGTACATGGCCGCTGGATCTTGCAGTGCAATAGGGAACAAATGAAACATGTGAGGTCCCTAGGTTCACAACTCTATGACCTGGAAACTGTGTAGCATGACTTGAAGATGGAACATCATTTGATCTACTTGCCATACTCCCAAAGCCTGGAGGACCAATTCTAAGGGGTGCATCACTACCCGAATGCTCAAAAAGCATCTGACCTGAGATTGAAACAAGAGTGTTACTATTTTATCACAACTAAGATAAACAGCAGAACAGAGCACAGGTGAAGAGCTACCTAAAGGCACAGGTTCATTGCCATGCCCATCCCTGGGTTGAGTATGATCCATCTCTGGCGCTTGGAGATGGTTCAGATGATGTCTACCAAGAAACAGCCCTGTCTGGTTGCCCTTAACCTGGAACCACAAATTGATTGAACATCAATAGTCTAGAATCAGACAGCAATGCTAGTCTCACTGAAAACAATGTGCTAGCATGAAGTTGAACACGGATTATGGACTGAGCTACCGCCGCATCTCAGGTATCCAAACATGAAACTGACTTTCATATACTCATACAAAGCTAGGAAGGTAGATTGATTAGTAAATCCACCCATTACTTTAGTGAAAGAAATGGACTTTGTGCTATATTATTAGGTAATTAGCACTTGAAGGTGAGATATTACGACAAAAGGGGGGGAACATTGCCCTTCTAAATGGAGTATATTAGCTTCTAACAACAAATTCTTGTTCTAGAATTTAAGTTCCCCTAGAAATAGCAGCTGATAGAAACAGGGCAAGGTTATCAGTCAATAGATGCACGGGTAAAACATGTTATTTGTAAGTTTTCTTTGATCAATTAACCAAAAGCGACCAAACTGATTGCTGAGAGCAGGGCAGCAAGGGTCATTAAGCAAACCCATCAGAGTGCAATCCATATGTTTCCTTTGTCAGACGGGGAGCAGCCTAGCATGCGCATGACTGACTCTGCTCTATCATCAAATTAATCTTATCTAGGCGAGAACTAAACAGTACAAACAAGCATCCCGTCCCACGCCAACAAGAGCATACCGACAGATCAATCCACGGCCAAGAATGCTTATTGGTGCCAGGGATTCTACAACAAACACCGATTCCAGAGTTTTGAACCTGGCCCCAGATACAGCAGGTGATAAATAAAAACTACGGCATGCCTATCCGCGAACAGGTGCGCGAGTAAAATTTCAAATTCGTTGGATGCGGTACCCAACGCGACTAAAATGGTCGCCGAGAGCGGCTCCTCCTGCTACACGGCGCCTAACACACAAGCAAGATACTACTCGTACTATAATTGGAGAGAAACAGCAACTAGTGGGAATCAATCAAAGAAATCAGGATAAATCTACACGTTTCCTTTTTGAGACAGGGGAGCAATCAAGCACGCACGTGACGGGCTCTGCTCTATCACTAGCCAGGCAGGCTAATCCTGTCCGGGCAGGCGGCCAGCTAAACGGCGCAAACACGTATCCCGCCGCTAACACGGATCAAGCCACCCACCGCACGGCCGCCGCCGGGGAGGGGGGCGCCAATCGCAGCCGCAACCGAAAACCAGAGGGAGTACGGCAGAATCGGCCGAAACGGGCGGGGAATCGGGAGGGGGGCGGTACCTGCGCGGGGGCGGCGGCCGATCCGGGGCGCGATCCGGCCAGATCGGCGGCGGGGGAGGAGGCGACGCGGGGCTGCTTCGTGGGCTCTGCTGCTGGGTTGTACGCAGGGAAGAAACAAATTTGTCCGCGTGGGTGGGGAGGGAGGGAGGGAGGGAGGGAGACGGTGGGGGCTGGGGACGACGGGGCAGAGGGGTATTTATAACGGGTGGGAGGGAGAGGGTGAGAGCAGCGTTGGCGTTGGCGTTGGAGAGGCGGAGAAGGAGTAGCGTACCTCGCGTGGGAAGGGAAGGGGAGCGGGCCCCGCCTCCCCCTCCCCTCCTCGCCACTTTACTGCCAAAAATAAGCGTCTCCCCTGCCTTCGTTTTCAAAATTCGAACCCCCGGGCCCGCGCGCCAGCGAGGGGCCGCACCGCACCCGGCACGCAGCGGCTGGGCCACGAGGCGTCTGGACAAGTAGGGGGCCACGCGGATGACGCACGTGTCGCCGTATAGACGGCGAGACGCGGCTCGTAATGGTACGTATTAGGGTCGCATACGGATACACGGGAAGATACGGTGCGGGGTAGGAGGAGGCGTGAGGGGTGGGCCCCGCGTGTAAGGAGGGGTTTGACTCACGGCGTTATTGGCTGCTTGCCTTTTTCCTGTGGACGGACGCCTTTCGCCTTTGCTTGAAAGGCTCTCCTTTTGGCCTGGGTGCGACACAAACACCAACTGCATTTTGGCCATGACAGGGCAGAGCCGGGTAAGATCGGCCTACCTATAGCTGTGCCTTATTTCTTTCCCTTTCTCTTATCACCTTCGTAGCCAGATATTGCTAAACAATTCTTCTCTTCTTCTCTCGCGTATAATGCTCGTATATGTGGCCCTTAATTACGATTATTTAATAATCATCATGTGTATGCGTCTGCTGCAGCGTATATCTCGATTAATCCAGCAACATATACATGGGCAATAAATTAATAGTACTACGTAATCGCAAAAAAAAATAGTAGGTGATTGAAATCTCGGTTCGTCCTTACTAGCACCAAGATCTTTCAAAAATTGGTGTGTGGATTTCGTTTTGGATTGTTAATATCTTTCCCGTCTCTGTGTTTACGGGTGGTTTGACGTTGACTCTCGCTCGTAGCGGGGAGAGGCGCACGGAAAGGTCTGCGTCTCTCTCTGTCCATCAGTCCATGACCATGGCCCATGGCTGTCGTTGGCCCATCCGGGGCCCACGAGTCGGTGGGGGTCAGCTACGACGTGGCTGTCTTTTCCGTGTGCCCGGCTCGCGCCCGCGCTGACGGAGGGCGGGCACGCCGGGGGTACGTCGTGCACGTGGGCGGGGCTGACCTGTGGGGCCGGCGGAAAAGCGCCACCCAGCTTTGCCATTAGTCTTGCGCACCACGTACGTGTCGTCTGGCGTGGGGCTGGGCTGGGCTGGAGCCCATCATCGGTTCCTCCGTAGTCCGTGCGAGAAAAACGGGATGCCAGGGCGCTGCAGCTGCAGAGAGAGAGAGAGAGAGAAGCGGGCGGACGCGACCCAGAGAGCAAGCGAGCGGCACGGAGCGGAGAGCATCCGATCGATGTGTGTGTGGTGTGGCGTGGGTCACGTTCCATCGCGCAGCACGCGGGCCTACGGCTACGGACGGAGCCGATAGATAGATAGATAGATAGCCCCTGACGCCTGAGGACTAAAAGCAACCCAGCTGCAACACGCTACTACGCTATGCCACGCCAGGCACTAAAAGAAATCACAGGGATAATTGGTGCTCCTAGCCGCTGCTCGTATTGATGATGAACCTAGCTTGCGCCGAGCTGCCCGTCGATAAATGCGTATGCCCCATGCCCGCGTCAGTACTACATTGATCAAGAGCCTTTTTCTTTTACTTGGTTGAAGAGTGACTTTTTTTACTCAACGAATATTCGTCTGGAAATATGCTGGGTATACGCCCTCATTTCGCCCTGGCCAACTAAAACTTCTCAAAGCCTTCTCAAAATGAAAATAATAATGCCTGAAAGGAGTACTATTAGTAAGTTTCTGAATCACGAGCGGCGTCTCACTCGCCGAAACTGTTCGGCGCAGTTTTTTACTGGGGGGGAACTGTTCCGCGCAGTTACGGAGAGAATGCAGGGTCTGGTGTGGTCAAGCCATAGACGGTAGAGAGACACGGTCTGTATGTATGCCCCTTTTCTGTGTAGAAATAATCTACAGGGTGGTGATGTCTGTCTGACTGTCTGAAAAGGATTTTGCCATTAACGCCTAGTGCGCACAGTACTGAAGGAGCTGCAGGTCTCCGGTAGCTGTGGCCTAGTCTGAGGCTGACGATAACTTGGGGCAAAAGGGAAGGCCGTGTGTGAACTCGCTGACCAGTTTTGGGCGTCTACAGCCTTTACAGGGCGTCGTGCGCGTTCTGGCCAACACGCCCCGGATTGGCATTTTGACCATGGGCTGACAGTGAATCGTACGTGAGCTATTGATCCGATTGAGTCTACTACTTTGGTTAACATGAAGCTTAAGGATCCCTTGATTCAAAAGAATTACGTCATCTTTAAAAAAAAAACGAGAAGTCTACGAATCTTGACGGTCTCACCAACTCCTTGGAGGTGTGCAGATTGGTAACTCATGGATGAAAGTCTTGATTGGCTTTTGTCGGGCCGGCGGTGTTGGCACCTGTGGATGTTATTCTCCTCTTTGGAGGCGTCGTCAAGGTGTGTTAGTCATTTTCCTCGCTCTATTGGAGTTGGTGACTGTCTCCGGGCGAAGCCTTGATCCGGAGTTGGATCGGCACTATGGCGGCATCCTCGATGTCGTTCCTCTGTTGGGAGCATGGTGTTTGGAGACATGGCTGCTTCCTTGTTATTCCCCTCCGGTGCTCATCGCGGTCCTTTGCTGATCCTCGATGGTGATATGTACGTCCATCATCAGTGTGTCCAAGACGGTGTTTCTCTTGGATCGGATCGAGTCTTGCCATCCACTTGCCTCTTTAGGCATCAGAGGGTGCGTTGACAAAAGAAGCTCAGCGGAAGATGGTCTTCGGAGGCGACCGGTGTCGGTCGGGACGCGGTGTTGTCTTTCAGCTTTATTAGATATGTTGTGTTCTATGATGTCTTTTACAGATTTACCACTATCGTTTTGGGGTTATGCATTAGAGACAACCGCATTGATGTTAAATAGGGCACCGTCTAAATCCGTTGAGACGACACCATATGAACTATGGTTTGGCAAGAAAGCTAAGATATGTTTCTTAATTTTTGGGGATGCGACGCTTATGTCAAAAAGGCTTCAGCCTGATAAGCTCGAATCTAAATCGGAGAAATGCGTCTTCATAGGATACCCTAAGGAAACTATTGGGTACACCTTCTACCATAGATCTGAAGGCGAGATCTTTGTTGCTAAGAATGGGTCCTTTCCAGAGAAGGAGTTTCTCTCGAAAGAAGTGAGTGGGAGGAAAGTAGAACTTGATGAGGTAGTTGTACCTTCTCTCGAATTGGAAGAGAGTACATCAGAGAAAACTGTTCCCGTGATGCCTACACCAACTAGAGAGGAAGCTAATGACTATAATCATGAAACTTCAGATCAAGTTACTACTGAACTTCGTAGGTCGACTATGGCAATCCCTCAACGTGCAACAAAGAGTCACTCCAAAGTTCCTATCGCGGAGAACATAAGATGAAATTGCTTGTAGGGTACGAAACCACCTCAAAGTTATCCTTTCCGATCAATCCATTGAGCTATTCCTATAAGTGTCACAAACAACCCTAGAGTTCGTAGTAAGATAACACCATATGATACACATCAATCAACCCTAATGTCACCTAGATATGTCACCACAAGTATCCATGGGTCCATTGTACGATATGCATCAAATAACTTCAGATTCATAATATTCAATCCAACACAAAGAACTTCAAAGAGTGCCCCAAGATTTCTACCGGAGAAACAAGGACGAAAACGTGCATCAACCCCTATGCATAGATTACCCCAATGTCACCTCTGTGAGTTGAGTGCCAAAACATACATCAAGTGAATCAATAGAACACCCCATTGTCACCACGGGTATCCCATGCAAGACATACATCAAGTGTTCTCAGATCCATAAAAGTATTCAATCCGATAATAGTGAAATCTCAAAGGTAAAACTCAATTCATCGCAAGAGGATAGAGAGGGAGAAACACCATATGATCCAACTATAGTAACAAGGCTCGCGATACATCAAGAGTGTGCAAAATCAAGAACACGAGAGAGAGAGAGGGAGAGAGAGAGAGAGAGAGAGAGAGAGAGAGAGATCAAACACATAGCTACTGGTACATACCCTGAGCCCCATGGGTTAACTACTCCCTCCTCGTCATGGAGACCGAAGGGATGATGAAGATGGCCTCCGGTGATGGTTCCCCCCTCCGGCAGGGTGCCGGAATAGGGCCCGATTGATTTTTGGTGGCTACAGAGGCTTGCGGCAGTGGAACTTCCGATCTAGGGTTCTTTTTGGGGGTTTCCGTATTTATAAGTATTTTTGGCATCGGTCTCACGTCAAGGAGGTGCCCGGGGGGTCCACAAGCCATGGGAACGTGCCTCCTAGGCTTGTGGACTCCTCGGTCACTCGCTCGCCCAGCTCCGGTGTTTCAGGGGTCTCTTTTGGTCCATAAAAAATCACTGTAAATTTTCAGCCCATTCCAAGAACTTTTATTTCTGCACAAAAAACGACACCGCGGTAGTTTTGCTGAAAACTGCGTCAGTTCGGATTAGTTCTAATCAAATCATACCAAAACCATATAAAATTGTTGTAAAGATGGCATGAATACTTCATAAATTATAGACATGTTGGAGATGTATCAACGCTTAATAGGACTTTCACAAAGCACATACCTTGACAAAGTTTTGAAGAAGTTCAAATGGATCAGTCAAAGAAAGGGTTCTTGCCTGTGTTACACGGTGTGAAATTGAGTCAGACTCAAAGCCTGACCACTGCAGAAGATAGAGAGAGAATGAAAGTCTTTCCATATGCCTCGGCCATAGGTTCTATCATGTAGGCTATGTTGTGTACCAGACCTGATGTGTGCCTTTCCATAAGTTTGGTAGGGAGGTACCAAAGTAATCCAGGAGTGGATCACTGGACAATGGTCAAGAACATCCTAAAGTACCTGAAAAGGACCAAGGATATGTTTCTCGTTTATGGAGGTGACGAAGAGCTCGTTGTAAATGGTTACGTCGATGCTAGCTTCAACACTGATCCATATGACTCTAAGTCACAAACCAGATACATATTTATATTGAATGGTGGAGCTGTCAGTTGGTGCAGTTCCAAGCAAAGTGTCATGGCGGGGTCTAAGTGTGAAGCGGAGTACATAGCTGCTCCGGAAGCAACGCATGGAGGAGTCTGGATGAAGGAGTTCATATCCGATCTGGGTGTAATACCCAGTGCATCGGGTCCAATGAAAATCTTTTGTGACAACACTGGAGCAATTGCCTTGGCGAAGGAATCCGGATTTTCGCAAGAGAACCAAACACATCAAGAGATGCTTCAACTACATTCATGAAAAGGTCAAGGATGGAGACATAGAGATTTGCAAAATACATACGGATCTGAATGTACACTACAAAAAAAAAATACACTTCCGTGATGATACGTGTTTGTCACAGTAGGTCGCGTTTTTTGTCATGCATGTACATCCATGACGATTTTATGACAGAATCAAGATAGTCATACCTGTGTTGTCATAGAAGTGTTCCATGACATTACCAAAATTATCATCACGGAAGTGTCCACTTCCATGACAATAAATCGCGCGTCATAGAAGTGCTTTCGTCAAGGGTGACCGACACGTGGCATCCACCATAACGGAACGCCGTTAAGCTATCGGGTCCGGTTTTGGATCCGATGACCCGTTAACAGCCCGGACCAATGGGGATTTTCCACGTGTAAAATCATCATTGGCCAGAGGAAACACGTGTTGCCTCACCGTTGGGACAGATGTCATCCACTCATTGGACAGGAGCCGCCTATGATAGGTCGACACGTGGCACGGCCCAACAGTGGCCCATTCCGGTGAAAAAGGCCAACCCAGTAAAAATTAGCAGGCCGACCCATATAAGGCCTACTTGTGTCAGGTCCATTTAAGCCCACGTCCCATACAAGATGTGCCAATTCGGCCCGTTAACGATTTGACACCATTGCAGCCCATCGTCAGTTCGAACCCGTTAACAGCCCGCTATACATTTGCGCTCAATATCGACCCGATGAGATTTCGGCCTGTTAACGACCCATTTAATGGATGGGCCAATTTTCAGGATGTACATCTTTCGGCCTTTTAGCGACCCATTTAAATGTTGGGCTAATTTCCGGCCCGGTGTGTCTTTCAGCCTGTTGACGGCCCATAAATCTGATGGGCCATTTGTTGTCGGACCTGAGTTTCAGCCTTTTAGCGGCCCATTTAAGTGTTGGGCCAATTTCTGTCCCGGTGTCACTTTCAGCCTGTTGACGGCCCATAAATCAGTTGGGCCATTTGTAGCCGGACCTGAGTTTTGTCCTTTTAGCGACCCATTTAAGTGTTGGGCCAGTTCCCGGCCCTATGTGCCTTTCGGCCTGTTAACGGACCATAAATGAGTTGGGCCATTTGTAGTCAGACCTTTGTTTTGGCCTTTTAACGGCCCATGCCCTTCATGGTCCAATACCAGCCCGGTTTCTCTTTCGGCCTGCTAAAGGCCCACAACACAGTTGGGTCATTTACAATACGACCTGACTTTCGGCCTCTTAGCAGCCCATTGTCTTCATGGTCCAGTACAAGCCCGCTGTCTCTTTCGGCCTGCTAAAGGCCTACAGTATAGTTGGGCCATATGTAGCCCAAACTTAGTAACGGCCTGTTAATGGCCCGTGAAATAAATTGGGGCCACCTGTTGCCCACTTCGATGTCGGCGGGGCCGACCATTAACTTTCGGCCTAGTAACGGCCCATTAACTTAATGGGCCCACTAAAGTTCGTACATGTCTTTAGGCCAAATTAGATAATTTGAGCCCATTACGACGAGCAATTATGCACAGGACCAAAACCGATCAAGCAAAGGTACGGCATACAGGGAATAACGTTGCACATCCATCATATATTATAGGAAATTACATCCACTGGGAAATCAAAGATTGATGCCAGTGCAAATAAATGAGCAGAACCTAACCATCTACAACGTCACAATCTACAACCTCAGCACAGATGACGCCCATAAGCATGTGGGCAAGTTCTTGCTGCTTTGCTACACTATCTCTGAAAACATTGATCAGTTATTGTGTCGCACGACTCTGCACCTCTGATTCATCCACCATTTCCATCATTGCTTCAGCCATTAATTGGTTCACAAACATACATTTATTCTGTTGCATTCGAGACAGAGTGTAACGCCCCGAGACCGATGTGCCAGGTGTCGTTCAGTTATTCGTTGTTGTTGTCTTGTCATTGGCTCGCGTGTTGCATTTCATCATGTCATCATGTGCATTGCATCACCATGTTTTCAAAACTTGCATCCGTCCCGGTCTCCTCGTTCCTTCCGTTGTCCGTTTGGAGCCCAGACATACTTGCACGCGCCCGCGGCACGTCCGAAATATTATTTTATTAGTGGCCGGAAAATGTTCTCAGAATGGGATGAGAGTTGTCGTGCGGTCTTATTATAGTGTAGGTAGACCGCCTTCCAAGTTTCATCGCATTCGGAGTTTGTTTGACGCCCCAACGGATAACTATAGCGTCAGTATAGCCGGTCTAACGTCGGACGTTTTCGGTCTCCGGAAACAGTCGCCGGGCCTCCCTCTCTTCTCTTCTCTCAGCTCGAGACCGTCTGCACAGCCCACCTAGTCCATCCTCCTTCCCCTCTTCGCTTCCGGAGTTGCCCGATGCGATCGCGCGGTCCGAAACCCTCTCTGCACAGTGCATCGAACCCCTCACGCGAGCGCCCGAAAGCTGTCCCGGACCCGACTCGGACAGTCGTTACCGCTGTGTCCGGATCATTCCCAAACATCTGCAAATATCTTCGTTTTATTATTCGGGCTATTTAACCTGTTTATTTACGACCGCCCGACTATAATCGGACGGACCGGATTAGTCCCTACCTAGTCCCCTGCCTATATAATCAGACCAAATCCCTAAATTTTAGGGATCCATCCCACCGCCGCCACCATCTTCCTCGGGATCCAGATCCACCCATGCTCCCTCGTTTTCCACAGCGAGCCAACCACTACATCGGAGCCGCTCGAATCCCGCAGCGCCTCCTCCTTCCTCAGTCGCGCCGCCCCTGCCTTCTGGTTGATCCCCTCCTCCACGAGCTGCCCAGCCGGGCCTCTCCTGCAGCTGAGCCCCTTCCTCGCGCGTCGGTCTCCTCTCGCTGATCCGCCTCGTCCCGGAGCAAGCTCGCCGGTGTTCCTCGTCGTCCTCGCGCTGGTGGTCGCCGGCCACCCAAGAAGCAGTAGTCCGGAGCCCCAGCTGCAACAACCTCGACCCGCGCCGTCTTCCCCGTCAACCACCTCGAGCGTGGGCCTCGTCCAGCCTCATCGTCCCCGACCTCTTTTCCGGCTGGATCCGCCCCCAGCGCTGTGGTTCCCCGGCGCCTCGAACCTCCCCTGCTTCGTCGCTGCTTGAACTCGGGCACGCTCCCAAGACCCATGGCGCCCCTCCCGTGTGCGCCTCTTCTCGTCCTCCGCGCCGTTTTTCCCGTTGGCCCTGCGCGCTGACCCAATCGCCCCGCCTCATGGTCTGCCGTCACCGCCGGAGACCAAGCAGCGCCGCCCCGCCTGCATCACGCCTCTCCCCATGCCCGGATCCGCCGCCGCACGCACATGGGCCGCCTCCCCTTCAACCGTTGACCGCGGCCCCTGCACCCCCTCGCTCGATCCAGGCGGGATCGAGGAGCGGGACGAGCCCAAGCCTCAACCGCCTCCAGGCCCATCTCCAGCGCCGGCCTCGCTTGGCCTCCTCCCCAGCTCCCTTCGCCAGCCGCATGGGCCGCAGCGCCAGGCCCAGCCGGGCCACCTCCTCCGCAGCGCCAGGCCCAGCCGGGCCACCTCCTCCGCACCGCGCCAGCCCAGCTGGCCTGCCTCTCCCTCCGACCGGGCCAGGCCCAAGGGTGAGCCGACCCCAGCGCCCCTCCTCTTTTCTCTTCCTCGCTGTTGGGCTTCCTCAGATTCGGCCCGATGCATGTTTTTTTCAGCGTCTGGATGATTTGTCTATTATCCTGAGACAGCAGTTTTGCAGTTTAGTCCCCCTAGTTCATGCATTTAATAACCCACAAACCGTGCATCGGATTAAAATGTTTTATATATGAAACTTGCTCAGAATTTTGTGTAGATTAATAATATCCAACTTTCATCTATGTTTGAGATGATAAAAATGCTGTTTGCATTAATTTGCTCCTATGCCATGCTAAAATGCTTTATTTCATAACTAAATAACCGTAACTCCGATTTTAATAAACTTTATATGTAAATGGGGTAGAATTTTGCCTAGTTTATCATGGTGACCTTTATTTGCATTTAAAACAACTCTAAAATTGTGTTTAGGGCAGAACAGGACCTAATCTAAAATATGCATATGGGGAGTTTCCGGAATTGTTGTTCGTTGCTTCCGGCCTCATTTAAACTTGACTAGATAGGTAGTTTTACTTTGCTTCACCCTCTTGCCATGTTAACCAACATTTAATATTGTTGAGTACATAAACGAGATCAAACTAAATAACTTGTTGTGGTGTTTCGTCAATATGCAACTCGTTGCATATTGATCTCCACTTAATTTGTAGAACTGCTTGTGCACTTTGCCATGCCATGCTTCATTAAACCGGACATGCATCATACTTGTTTGTGCATCATGACTTGTTTATGCTTGTGTGTTTACTATGTTGTGTGCTCCTTTTCCGGTGATTGCTTCTTCGGGTTGGTTCCGATAACGTCGCGTTTGTGAGGATCCGTTCAACTACGTCCGTTTGTCTTCTTCATGGACTCTTTCTTCTTCCTTGCGGGATTTCAGGCAAGATGATCATACCCTCGAAATCACTACTATCTTTGCTATGCTAGTTTGCTCGCTCTTTTGCCATGCCAATGCTACGATGCCTACCACTTGCTTGTCAGCCACCCAAATTGCCATGTTCAACCTCTAACCCACCATGTCCTAGCAAACCGTTGATTGGCTATGTTACCGCTTTGCTCAGCCCCTCTTATAGCGTTGTTAGTTGCAGGTGAAGATCGAAGTTTGTTCCTTGTTGGAACATGGAGATGTTGTTCCTTGTTGGAACATGTTTACTTGTTGGGATATCACAATATATCTTACATAATTAATGCATCTATATACTTGGTAAAGGGTGGAAGGCTCGGCCTTATGCCTGGTGTTTTGTTCCACTCTCGCCGCCCTAGTTTCCGTCATATCGGTGTTATGTTCCCGGATTTTGCGTTCCTTACACGGTTGGGCTATAATGGGAACCCCTTGACAGTTCGCCTTAAGTAAAGCTCCTCCAGCAATGCCCAACATTGGTTTTACCATTTGCACTAACAACCTACCACCTTCCCTTGGGTTCTGCAGACTCGAGGGTCATCTTTATTCTAACCCCCCCGGGCCAGTGCTCCTCTGAGTGTTGGTCCGAACTGAGCTGCCTGCGGGGCCACCTCGGGGAAACTTGAGGGTTGGTTTACTCGTAGCTAGTCTCATCTGAGTGTGCCCTGAGAAAGAGATATGTGCAGCTCCTATCGGGATTTGTCGGCACATTCGGGCGGTGTTGCTGGTTTAGTTTTACCCTGTCGAAATGTCTTGTTGTACCGGGATACCGAGTCTGATCGGAGTGTCTCGGGTGGAGGTCTATTCCTTCGTTGACCGTGAGAGCTTGTCATGGGCTAAGTTGGGACACCCCTGCAGGGTATTATCTTTCGAAAGCCGTGCCCGCGGTTATGGGCAGATGGGAATTTGTTAACGTCCGGTTGTAGAAAACCCGAAGTTGACCTTAATTAAAATACATCAACCGCGTGTGTAACCATGATGGTCTCTTCTCGGCGGAGTCCGGGAAGTGAACACGGTGTTGGAGTTGTGCTTGACGTAGGTTGCTATAGGATCACTTCTTGATCATACTTTTATCGACCGTGCTTTGCCTTCTCTTCTCGCTCTCATTTGCGTATGTTAGCCACCATATATGCTAGTCGCTTGCTGCAGCTCCACCTTATTACCCCAGCCTTCCTATAAGCTTAAATAGTCTTGATCTCGCGGGTGCGAGATTGCTGAGTCCCTGTGGCTCACAGATACTTCCAAAACCAGTTTGCAGGTGCCTATGTTACCGTGCAGGTGACGCAACCAAGCTCAAGGAGGAGCTCGATGAAGATCTTGCCCTTTGTGTTGTTTCGTTCTAGTTGATCAGTAGTGGAGCCCAGTTGGGGTCGATCGGGGACCTTTGTCGCATTTGGGGTTCTTCTTTTATTTTGGTTCTGTAGTCGGACCTTGATTGTATCTGGATGATGTAATGCTTTATTCATGTAATTGAGTGAAGTGGCGATTGTAAGCCAACTATGTATCTCTTTCCCTTATGTATTACATGGGTTGTGTGAAGATTACCTCACTTGCGACATTGCTTTCAATGCGGTTATGCCTCTAAGTCGTGCTTCGACACATGGGAGATATAGCCGCATCGGGGGCGTTACAAGTTGGTATCAGAGCCTTCCCCGACCTTAGGAGCCCCACTGATTGATCGTTTTTAGCAGCCGAGTTTGTGTCTAGAAAAAAAATGTTTTGAGTCATTTAGGAATTATATATCGGAGAGTTTAGGAATTCTTTTTACTTCCCAGTCTCCTCATCGCTCTGGTAAGGCATCCTGACGTAGAGTTTTGACTCTTCTCTTCTCAAATTTCACTAAAAAAAATTTTAGGATCACGCGGGTATCTTGGAATCGTTCCGATGGTTTTATGATGAGAACATTGTCTTGGTGCCTCCTGTCAGGGGTTTAGTGGAAGTGTCCCGGGGAGTTGAGCTCTGAGGTGTTGTCATCATAATTTTATCGTTGCAATTCTGGAATACCTGAGTTTAGTACGCCGACATCGAAAATCTCTTTTATGCAGTTCGTTGGTGAGATAACCTCGACGCCACCCAGTACTGGGGCGGGAGTTCGGGAGTATCGCCATAATTTGTATAACGGATGATTTTCGAAGTTGAGGTAGATGATTTCCGAAGGTTTCTTGGTTATGTGTTGAAGGATGGATACAGCTGGATGTAGGATTTGCTAGTTTGGGTGAGATATTATGCTTCCCCTGTATCCCCAACACCTGATTGCATAACCGGAAAATTTCGGGAGTTTCATAGGTGGGAATTCAAGTAGCTCTTAGGATATCTTTTCGACAGATGTATGATATGAAATTGGGGTTCGACGTCTAGTGGTCCGCCTTTCCACGGTCGTTTTTACAGTGGTCTCGTTGTGTTTTAAAGAGTCCTTGGCTATGCCGACTCGGGGACACTTCGTATGTCTTGTGCACTGCCTTGTACATGATGGTGCTGTACACTCGAGCCCGTGTGGGCCCCACCACGAAAACTTCGGACGAAATCTCTATCATATGTTTGTTCTGGCTTATTCTGCAAGCCAGTCCTTTGTTTTTGTTTTGAGTTGTGGTATTCGAGTTGCTTCAATGTCAAGTGTTGATTCCATACCTTTCCGAAATGGTGTTCTCATACTCCGACGTGAATACCAATCCTTCATGATCATTGATGTTGTTATGTTAATCCTTTTCAACTGGCGTGTTTTCTCTCCAAGTGGTTCCGATCATTTCAACATTCACAAGATCAAGTATCAGTTCTTCTCAACGTTGTTTGTGTCATCCATCTCCAAGTTGCCTTTGTTTTTCCCACCCTCCCTCCCTTTGTTTTTCTCCAAGGACCCAGATTCTTATTCAAGTATCCATTTTATTGGTGGAAATCTCTCCATTCTTTTCCCATCAATATTCTTATCCGGTGATTCTCACGTATATTCTAACGGAGCTTCAAGTTCGTCACTCTTCACTCGTTTTCTTCTCCGGTGGTTTAAATTCAAGCGTTATTGATCATATCTTTCTCCTCGTTTTAAATACATTCTCATACCGGTGCACCTCATAATAATTCACTTCCCGCTATTCAATTGTTCCGGAGTGCTCAAGATATCTCGAAGATTCGTGTTTCCACTCTACTTTCGTTCAAGTTCTTTCGAGGATGTTCCCTCATTCAAGCCATTTAATTCAACCGGTGCAACATCTCTTTTAAATCTTTTCAACAGTGTTCTTTTGAGTGGGCCCTAACCCACAGGTCTTTTCCCAGGATCTTACCTGACTCTTCTATTTTCCCAGAGCTATCCTAAATTCTTCTCCAAGTTTGACGTAAGAATGAGTTATCATTAGTCAAATGCTTTTCTCCAAGATCTTTCAAATTCTTTTCATAGTTGGCTCAACCTCTTCGCTTTTGATTCTTCCGGTGTGCCTCAATAATTCTTGGTGGTGTTTCTCGTTGTCATTCTCATCATTTGAAGACCGAAGAAGAGTTTCTCTTTAATCTTGCTCTATTCTCTTCAAGATTCATGGTGCTAGCTTGTTGCCATCCTCTCATAATTGTTTTCGATTGTGAGAATCTTTTTTCACCCATCAGGAGATATTCAAGAGTCTTCTCAGTTTGTCATCCGGAGTCCATCAATTCAGGTTTATTCATTCTCAGCCGTCAGTTATCATTCTCCTATCTTGCCGGTGCATCTATCGAATATCCTCTAATCAGTTCTTGATCTCTTTGTTCTCATGTATCTAGTTTGTCTCAAGCACCTTCTTTCATTTGCTAATTCTTACCGGTGATGCACCCCTACTTCGATCATTTTCAATTCTTACGGTGGTTCTTTCAAGATCTCTCTTCCTTGTTCATCATATCAATTCATTTGTTGTTCCAATCCTACCGGTGGTTCGTTGAAGACCTTCTCAAGTTTACGCTATATCTCTTTTAATCCTTTCTACGAGAATAAGTAGTATGCCAAATCCGTTGATTGTCGTCAATTTAATTGGTGAAGGATAAGCATAACATAATTCTTATTCTTGTTCATCCAAGTGATTAATTCTTTATTCCGGAGGCCTTAAAATTCTCGGTTTCATTTGTTTCATCTTCTCTTTTTCCCGGAGTTCCAAGCTCTAATTATCACGGAGATCCATCTAAATCATTGCAAGGATTCACCTTGTGTTTTCAATTTCTCTTTCTTTTCATTCCTTTTGTTTACCGGAGTTCTTCATGGAGGTTCTACATGATGGTTCATCAAGGATTTATTTCTTTCTCGAAGTTTTCATCGAGATTCTTTCCTAAGGAGCTCAAGCTTTCTTCATATGGTAATCCGGAGTGCAATTATTTCTACCATATTTTGGAGGTGGTATTATGTCATTCTTGATAATTTGAGTTCATGTTCCATGATTCACATGTTGTTAAGAATGAGTTATTTTTAAATCCATCAACCTCGTTGTTGGAGTTATCTTGTGTCATATTTCACCTAAAAGCCTTCCATTGGGAATGTTGCTATTTGTGGTGCTTGCCAATGATCCAAGTTATCTCTTTATCATCTTGGTGGAAGAAGTTTTCATCTCTTCGTTGATCTCAAGCAAGCAATTGTTTCCGTTAGTGGCCGGTTGTCACCTCATAATTTTGAGATGTTTTCCATAAGCCCACTACAAGCTTGTGCTTTTCGTTGTTGATTTTCCAACAACTCCGTTCAATTCTTCTTTGCAAGGATGCTTTCCAAACTCATTTGTGGCAGAAGTTGGCATTTTCTTCTCCATTCTGTTATTCCAATGATATATCTTCTATTATTTCTTTCGGAGGCATTGTGACGTTGCTATTTTTCACTCACCATCTCGATTCATGAGGATCGTGTTCTTTTCTTGCTTATCCATTTAACCGGAGTGTCGTGTTTTCATTCGAGTTCTCTAATCTTATCAAGTTTTCCCTCCTTTCTCAACTGGAGAGCTGTCTGAAATCCTTCTTACCCATTGTGTCATTCTTTCAATAGTTCCGGAGGCAGTGTGTTGTTGATTTCATCAAGTAACATCCCATCTTCTCAAGTTCATGTTCTATTCCTTCCATGTTCAACCGGAGTACTGCCCGAATTCTTCCCCTCTCATCTTGTTTAACCGGAGTGGTTTCGAATTCTATCTTGTCCATTAAACTCTTGATTCATGTCTTTGCAACCTTCAAGTTCTCGTAATGTTCCTTGTTCCTCTTTCTAACGGATTGTTTGCAATCTCGTTCATCTCCTTTGTATTCTTTCTTTCAATTTGTTCAACCTCTCAAGGTTCTTTGGTTTCACTCATTGGTCAAAGAAGCAACTTAGTTTTACCTCTTCTCTTTCTCTTCCGTTGTCCCTCCGGTGCCATTCTAGATCTCGGGACGAGATCCTCTCGTAGTGGTGGAGTGTTGTAACGCCCCGAGACCGATGTGCCAGGTGTCGTTCAGTTATTCGTTGTTGTTGTCTTGTCATTGGCTCACGTGTTGCATTTCATCATGTCATCATGTGCATTGCATCACCATGTTTTCAAAACTTGCATCCGTCCCGGTCTCCTCGTTCCTTCCGTTGTCCGTTCGGAGCCCAGACATACTTGCACGCGCCCGCGGCACGTCCGAAATATTATTTTATTAGTGGCCGGAAAATGTTCTCAGAATGGGATGAGAGTTGTCGTGCGGTCTTATTATAGTGTAGGTAGACCGCCTGCCAAGTTTCATCGCATTCGGAGTTCGTTTGACGCCCCAACGGATAACTATAGCGTCAGTATAGCCGGTCTAACGTCGGACGTTTTCGGTCTCCGGAAACAGTCGCCGGGCCTCCCTCTCTTCTCTTCTCTCAGCTCGAGACCGTCTGCACAGCCCACCTAGTCCATCCTCCTTCCCCTCTTCGCTTCCGGAGTTGCCCGATGCGATCGCGCGGTCCGAAACCCTCTCTGCACAGTGCATCGAACCCCTCACGCGAGCGCCCGAAAGCTGTCCCGGACCCGACTCGGACAGTCGTTACCGCTGTGTCCGGATCATTCCCAAACATCTGCAAATATCTTTGTTTTATTATTCGGGCTATTTAACCTGTTTATTTACGACCGCCCGACTATAATCGGACGGACCGGATTAGTCCCTACCTAGTCCCCTGCCTATATAATCAGACCAAATCCCTAAATTTTAGGGATCCATCCCACCGCCGCCACCATCTTCCTCGGGATCCAGATCCACCCATGCTCCCTCGTTTTCCACAGCGAGCCAACCACTACATCGGAGCCGCCCGAATCCCGCAGTGCCTCCTCCTTCCTCAGTCGCGCCGCCCCTGCCTTCTGGTTGATCCCCTCCTCCACGAGCTGCCCAGCCGGGCCTCTCCTGCAGCTGAGCCCCTTCCTCACGCGTCGGTCTCCTCTCGCTGATCCGCCTCGTCCCGGAGCAAGCTCGCCGGTGTTCCTCGTCGTCCTCGCGCTGGTGGTCGCCGGCCACCCAAGAAGCAGTAGTCCGGAGCCCCAGCTGCAACAACCTCGACCCGCGCCGTCTTCCCCGTCAACCACCTCGAGCGTGGGCCTCGTCCAGCCTCATCGTCCCCGACCTCTTTTCCGGCTGGATCCGCCCCCAGCGCCGTGGTTCCCCGGCGCCTCGAACCTCCCCTGCTTCGTCGCTGCTTGAACTCGGGCACGCTCCCAAGACCCATGGCGCCCCTCCCGTGTGCGCCTCTTCTCGTCCTCCGCGCCGTTTTTCCCGTTGGCCCTGCGCGCTGACCCAATCGCCCCGCCTCATGGTCTGCCGTCGCCGCCGGAGACCAAGCAGCGCCGCCCCGCCTGCATCACGCCTCTCCCCATGCCCGGATCCGCCTCCGCACGCACATGGGCCGCCTCCCCTTCAACCGTTGACCGCGGCCCCTGCACCCCCTCGCTCGATCCAGGCGGGATCGAGGAGCGGGACGAGCCCAAGCCTCAACCGCCTCCAGGCCCATCTCCAGCGCCGGCCTCGCTTGGCCTCCTCCCCAGCTCCCTTCGCCAGCCGCGTGGGCCGCAGCGCCAGGCCCAGCCGGGCCACCTCCTCCGCAGCGCCAGGCCCAGCCGGGCCACCTCCTCCGCACCGCGCCAGCCCAGCTTGCCTGCCTCTCCCTCCGACCGGGCCAGGCCCAAGGGTGAGCCGACCCCAGCGCCCCTCCTCTTTTCTCTTCCTCGCTGTTGGGCTTCCTCAGATTCGGCCCGATGCATGTTTTTTTCAGCGTCTGGACGATTTGTCTATTATCCTGAGACAGCAGTTTTGCAGTTTAGTCCCCCTAGTTCATGCATTTAATAACTCACAAACCGTGCATCGGATTAAAATGTTTTATATATGAAACTTGCTCAGAATTTTGTGTAGATTAATAATATCCAACTTTCATCTATGTTTGAGATGATAAAAATGCTGTTTGCATTAATTTGCTCCTATGCCATGCTAAAATGCTTTATTTCATAACTAAATAACTGTAACTCCAATTTTAATAAACTTTATATGTAAATGGGGTAGAATTTTGCCTAGTTTATCATGGTGACCTTTATTTGCATTTAAAACAACTCTAAAATTGTGTTTAGGGCAGAACAGGACCTAATCTAAAATATGCATATGGGGAGTTTCCGGAATTGTTGTTCGTTGCTTCCGGCCTCATTTAAACTTGACTAGATAGGTAGTTTTACTTTGCTTCACCCTCTTGCCATGTTAACCAACATTTAATATTGTTGAGTACATAAACGAGATCAAACTAAATAACTTGTTGTGGTGTTTCGTCAATATGCAACTCGTTGCATATTGATCTCCACTTAATTTGTAGAACTGCTTGTGCACTTTGCCATGCCATGCTTCATTAAACCGGACATGCATCATACTTGTTTGTGCATCATGACTTGTTTATGCTTGTGTGTTTACTATGTTGTGTGCTCCTTTTCCGGTGATTGCTTCTTCGGGTTGGTTCCGATAATGTCGCGTTTGTGAGGATCCGTTCAACTACGTCCGTTTGTCTTCTTCATGGACTCTTTCTTCTTCCTTGCGGGATTTCAGGCAAGATGATCATACCCTCGAAATCACTACTATCTTTGCTATGCTAGTTTTCTCGCTCTTTTGCCATGCCAATGCTACGATGCCTACCACTTGCTTGTCAGCCACCCAAATTGCCATGTTCAACCTCTAACCCACCATGTCCTAGCAAACCGTTGATTGGCTATGTTACCGCTTTGCTTAGCCCCTCTTATAGCGTTGTTAGTTGCAGGTGAAGATCGAAGTTTGTTCCTTGTTGGAACATGGAGATGTTGTTCGTTGTTGGAACATGTTTACTTGTTGGGATATCACAATATATCTTACATAATTAATGCATCTATATACTTGGTAAAGGGTGGAAGGCTCGGCCTTATGCCTGGTGTTTTGTTCCACTCTCGCCGCCCTAGTTTCCGTCATATCGGTGTTATGTTCCCGGATTTTGCGTTCCTTACACGGTTGGGCTATAATGGGAACCCCTTGACAGTTCGCCTTAAGTAAAGCTCCTCCAGCAATGCCCAACATTGGTTTTACCATTTGCACTAACAACCTACCACCTTCCCTTGGGTTCTGCAGACTCGAGGGTCATCTTTATTCTAACCCCCCCCCGGGCCAGTGCTCCTCTGAGTGTTGGTCCGAACTGAGCTGCCTGCGGGGCCACCTCGGGGAAACTTGAGGGTTGGTTTACTCGTAGCTAGTCTCATCTGAGTGTGCCCTGAGAAAGAGATATGTGCAGCTCCTATCGGGATTTGTCGGCACATTCGGGCGGTGTTGCTGGTTTAGTTTTACCCTGTCGAAATGTCTTGTTGTACCGGGATACCGAGTCTGATCGGAGTGTCTCGGGTGGAGGTCTATTCCTTCGTTGACCGTGAGAGCTTGTCATGGGCTAAGTTGGGACACCCCTGCAGGGTATTATCTTTCGAAAGCCGTGCCCGCGGTTATGGGCAGATGGGAATTTGTTAACGTCCGGTTGTAGAAAACCCGAAGTTGACCTTAATTAAAATACATCAACCGCGTGTGTAACCGTGATGGTCTCTTCTCGGCGGAGTCCGGGAAGTGAACACGGTGTTGGAGTTGTGCTTGACGTAGGTTGCTATAGGATCACTTCTTGATCATACTTTTATCGACCGTGCTTTGCCTTCTCTTCTCGCTCTCATTTGCGTATGTTAGCCACCATATATGCTAGTCGCTTGCTGCAGCTCCACCTTATTGCCCCAGCCTTCCTATAAGCTTAAATAGTCTTGATCTTGCGGGTGCGAGATTGCTGAGTCCCTGTGGCTCACAGATACTTCCAAAACCAGTTTGCAGGTGCCTATGTTACCGTGCAGGTGACGCAACCAAGCTCAAGGAGGAGCTCGATGAAGATCTTGCCCTTTGTGTTGTTTCGTTCTAGTTGATCAGTAGTGGAGCCCAGTTGGGGTCGATCGGGGACCTTTGTCGCATTTGGGGTTCTTCTTTTATTTTGGTTCCGTAGTCGGACCTTGATTGTATCTGGATGATGTAATGCTTTATTCATGTAATTGAGTGAAGTGGCGATTGTAAGCCAACTATGTATCTCTTTCCCTTATGTATTACATGGGTTGTGTGAAGATTACCTCACTTGCGACATTGCTTTCAATGCGGTTATGCCTCTAAGTCATGCTTCGACACATGGGAGATATAGCCGCATCGGGGGCGTTACACAGAGGATACTGAACAGATTCAGATGGCGATTTTGGCAGGCTTGTATTATTGATAGTGGAGAGTGTCTTGACCACTGCATCATAACATAAATTAGGACGGGAACCAAACAGATTAATCATGAGTTATTGCCATATTACCTGGCCTAGATTTACTGGAAAGAAACAATGGGGTTGCCTTGCTGTTTTCAGAGTTTGTCTTCTTATCTTCAGCAACCTGCACAAAATTAACACACTAGCATTGCTATCATTGGCCAAGCCAGATAATAGGAAAGCAACATTGACACAACAAACGTTTGGGCAACTAGCCTACACCAAATTAACACAATATGACATAGCTATCATCAGCCAGGTAAGGTAGTACGAAAGCAACATTGACACAATGAATGAATGGGCAACCAGAGAAGCACTACAATTCAGTAATGTGCGTGATATGAGATAGTATATTCATGCAGCTCAGTATGCAAAACTACCAGGCAGTTTTCCTTACAAAAATCAACATTGGCGCCTTTAACATTTTGCTACAACTAATTTTAGATCAGATAAAGGTTAGATTCACGATGATTAACAAAATACATGTTGATGTAAAAATATAGTGATATACAACAGGTACTTACATCAGCATTGGAGCACAGAGAATTCCCGCAAGATATTTTCCTCGAATATGATCCCAATGGAGGAAGTCTTCTATCGTTTAACCTTATTTTCTAAAAGAGAGATGGGTAAGAAACATGTAGAAAATATGATCAAAATGCTATAAAATTTCATGATGCGAGGATACGCACACGCTTCTTAGAATGGAGTTAACATTCTTTTGCTGGACTGGAGCGGACTAGTTCTTTGGCCACTGGAATCTGCTTATTATCAGTGGGAGTTGGGTTTCTCTGTGCTGGAGCAGTATCTATGAAAAATGGAGTTGGTTTATTATCTACTGGCGTTTGGATCTTTTGCAAAGACCTGGTTTGTAACCCTTCAGATTCTAACATAGCCGTCTTCCTCTTGCAAGCCTTATATAGAAGAATGGCGATTCAGTTATAAAACATGCTACAGCAGAGATGGAATAGGTACTGAAGAATAGAAAGGCATGACATATTGACATGTATTCCCTCCATCCGGAAATAAATGGATGGGTCTAGGCGTATTTCAGTTCTAGATACATCCAGTTTTATCCATTTCTGCGACATTTAATCCGGACAGAGGGAGCATGATGTAAGAGCTAGGGATACGACAGGACAACACAGTAAAAAAACACTGAAAAAACCACTGCATAACCAAAGTATTCAAAGCCACTGATATGAGATAGTACACTCATGCAGCTCAAGATGCAAAACTACCAGGCAGTTTTCCTTACAAAAATCAACATTGTGGCCTTTAATCATACATTTTGCTACAACTAAATTTAGATCAGATAAAGGTTGGATTCATGCCGATTAACAAAATACATGCTGATGTAAAAATATAGTGATATACAACAGGTACTTACATCTACATTGGAGCACAGAGAATTCCTGCAAGATTCTTTCCTCATAAACGATACCATTGCAGAAATTCTTCTATCTGTTAAGCTTATTTTCTAAAAGAGAGATGGGTAAGAAACATGTAGAAAATATGATCAGCATGCTATAAAATTCCATGATGCAAGGATACACACACGCTTCTTAGAATTGAGTTGACATATTTTTGATGGACTGGAGCGGACTAGTTCTTTGGCCACTAGAATCTGCTTATTATCAGTAGGAGTTGGGTTTCTCTGTGCTGGAGCAGTATCTATAAAAACTGGAGTTGATTTATTATCTCCTGGCGTTTGGATCTTTTGCAAAGGCGTTGTTTGTAACCCTTCAGATTCTAACATAGTCGTCTTCTCCTTGCGTGCCTTGTATAGAAGAATGGTGCTTTAATTATAAAACATGCGACAACAGAGAGACGGAATAGGTACTGAAGAATAGAAAGGCATGCCATATTGACATGTATACCCTCCATCCAGAAAAAATGGATGGGTATAGGCGTATTTCAGTTCTAGATACATCCTTTTTTATCCATTTCGGCAACATGTAATCCGGACGGAGGGAGTATGGTGTAAGAGCTAGGGATACGACAGGATAACACATCAAAAAAAACACTAGTTGAACGTAAAACTATATGCTAGCGGAATACGTACAGAAATAACTAAGGCAACATACATGTGTATGATTGGGAAAATAAGATGGCATTGCAACAGAGCACTAGAACAACACTTCAATGTAAAAAAACATGGTATGGCAGACAGATGAAGTACATACTGATGAATAACAATGCATAAGATATTCAGAAGCATGATGTCCAAATTAAGCAGATGGCATTGCGATAGAGTAGAATGACAGTACTTGAATTTGAAAATATGTTATCATGAATGGAATAGGTACTGAAAAACATGAAGGCATGACATATTTACATGCATGATCAACATGCTAAGCACATGGCATTGCAATAGAGTAGATACACTCCAGGACATTATATGCATGTTGTACCCATATCACAGGCCAAGTTAGAGCAAGGACCTTGTGGGGTTAAGAGGATTCATCATCTTTCTGCAAGTCTTCTGAAGAACTGCCTTTACATGTTCCATCATATTGGGTATCATTGACATCAAGTTTATTGGACTTTACATTGCTCCGTGAGGTTCTTGTGGATATATCAGTGTGTGCAATTATATCTGACATGCATGGAAGACAACTAGTAGTTAGATTTATGTAATGAGTGCCTGTAGGAGACGACATAAATAGTAGGACTGGGGTTAACTAGCAACAACAGGTCTCATAAACTAAAGGGAGAACACAGATGAAAGCTACAGAATATGTATCATTTGTACTCGAGATTAACTAGATGGCACACAAAAGTATTAAAGAACAACATAGGTAATACTAGAAGTGGTATAATACTATAATCACCAGCTTGTGGGATAGCATTGGCTGATGGATGATAACTATGGAACAACGTTACCTAAAGAACAAGTATCTTAGCTGAACTATGGAGCAGCGTGAACTCCTGAATAAGACTCGTAAGAGATCAGCATGAATATAAAGTGAAATGTGATGATCTATTTTCCATGCTTAGATGAATAACAAAGCCATAAATGTTGCACACAAGTAAGATGAGGGTACAACCTATCTGGCTGCCATCCATAGGAGTGAGCATCATGTGCTGACTTGTCCATGGCCGTGCAGTTGTTGTGGATGTCCATGTCGGGCACGCGCATTCGATGCAGGGAACTGTTGAGTGGGGACTATAGCTCCCTTCTGGTGTATGCTTCCCTTGTTGGAGCAGCTGCGGTGAGTCGGAAGACGGTGTGTCTGAAGATGCAGATAACGCATAATGTTAAGAATGACATATCTCTTTGATTTGAAGAAATACACTAAGAGATCAACAACAAGGTACAAGAATGGTCACACGTCTGTTGACTGAAGACTAAATTGGGATCACATGATTTTATTTTATTTTGGTATTGTTCGATCTACGCCGGATGGCTTGATGGCCGTCTTGTGCCTCCCGGCTGAGACTGTTCGAAATCTTCCCCGAAGAGCCAGCGACCAACGGCAGAGCAGCTTGCCTCCGTCGTCCGTGGCCCTGGCCAAAACCCCGCTCCTCGCCCCACCGCACTGCCGTGGTTGCGCCACCCCCGGGCCAATCCACAAAGTCTCCCTGTCATCCAGATCCGGCGGCGGCAGTACCTTCAACCCACACAACTCTAAAGAATAGCCATCTAAGCGCTGCTTCCGCAGCGAACTTGCAGCCCCGCACCCTTACGTTAGACACCAGCCAACCGGCAGCCTAGGAGCTCCGCCGCGTCGAGGGGTCCTGCTTCCCATTGGGAATCAATTGACCCAGAATAAAAATTCAGACAACTGACGCCTAAATAAAGTGATTTGAGATGAGGGTGCGACCTATCTGGCAGCATGGTGAAGTAGGCAGGTCTAGCTGCTGAGTCGGTGAGGCCAGCGCGGTTGCGGTGGCGACCGGCGGCAGGGAAAGAGAGATGTCGTGACGGTCGACGGCTACGTGGAAGCAGCGCTAGGACTCTGGACGGATCCGAAGTTGGAGCCGCTCCGGCGCCGTGAACAATGGCGGGGGTGAATCGGCTCCGGTACGGTTCACGCGGCCGTCATCGAGGCAGCACCAGCGGCACGGAGTAAGAGGCACACGGCCCAGTGCACGACGACAATTGGACAGCGTCTCCGGCATTAGGGAGTAGGGTGGCTGTGAAATTGGTGCGGTGGGGGCGCCATGGAGGTGGGGCTGAGGTTTCGTGGCTCGGGAGAAGGGA
>NC_041385.1:104679838-104680880 GCF_002162155.2 Triticum dicoccoides
GACGCATTTGTCTGAAATGTAAGGGGGAGTTACAGTTTTACCCTTGCCTATAGGCTTCTCGGCTTGGGTCTGTGTACCGAGGGTCGGGGATAGTAGAGTAACTTTGCATCTCCCCAAATAGTGGGCGGGAGCGATTTCGGGCGAGGAGGGCGTGTTTTGAACTATAGTGGGCGCGCGCGATTTCGGGTGAGGAGAGCGTGTTTTGAAATAGTGGGCGCGAGCTATTTCGGGCGAGGAGAGCATGCTTTGCCGACCATGGTTTATGAATTATTCGGCACATGTCATTTCGGCCGAGGAGAAGGCGCACTTGGATGAAGTTACGAACCTACCCTCGATGTACAACGGGCCAATTGATGCGTGGCCCACATAGGACGGTAATTTCGCGTCTCCCATTTATTTGCTCGGGCGAATTCCACCAAGCAGAGAGGATGTTTAACGGTTCGTTCAAATTTTGGGAGAACGAGCATCCACGTCTACCTTACCAAGTCGATTCAAATCAAATTTTGAAATATTAGCTTGCCACTTCTTTTTTAGATGGAGAGATGATGCTCGGGAGTAATGTGTTTTTACATGCTCGTTGCTAGCGATTTACTATATGACAAATAGTTGACCCACTCAAAAACGCAAATCAAACCCAAAATGAAATATCTCGATTCAATGAAATAGCTCGTTCAGTAGGTCAAAATAGTGAACTAAATCCAAAATCGAACACCTCAATCGAGTAGCATGTTGTATAGTATTATAGTACTCCATGAACATGTTGAAAGTCAAATTAATGAACTTTTTTGATATACGCGTATATCCGTTCATGTGTGGATTGCAAACAACTTGTTCTCCAATTTAAATATTTGAATGCAAGTTTATATCGAAACATGGTTTATATCAGTCTTTGATGCATAAAACGCGACCTCCCCCTCTACCGAACTCCCGTTCTCTCTCTCTCTCTCTCTCTCTCTCTCTCCAACAATCTTCAATTATGTCGCACGCATCCGACACAAAAACCTTGTTGGTCCCTCTCCCTTTCTCTCCATCTCTCTCTCTC
>NC_041385.1:104681141-104714564 GCF_002162155.2 Triticum dicoccoides
GGGGGGGGGGGTCTTTCTAGTTCGCATGCATATATACACCATCTATATGTCTCTCTCGCACACTATGTATGATACTCTAGCTAGTCCAAGCTAGATATCTTGGGTGCACTCATCGTACACACACAAATTCCTTGGCTCTTTGCTCGTAACTCTCTCACGCACCACTATGTCGTCTCGGAGCTCTTCCCCCCTCTCTCAAACTCTCCATCCACCTAGGTCACACATACACATGCATATCTCACTTGCACTCGATAGGCCCATCTAAAACTCTATCTCTCTCCCTCGTTCTCTCTCCATCTCTCTCACACACACACACAATCTCATGCCCAGCTAACCAAGTATGATGGTCTCTCACTCAATTGGAGGCACACGTAGTCCCCCCTATATGTATATGACTAGATAATCTTAGTCTCCATCACAAACATGTGCATGGTCTATCTCGATTTCTCTCGGGGCATCTTTCTATCGCGCACGCACTTCCTCGATCTCCCACCCATATAGTCCCCTCACGATCTCGAGGGGATCTCTCTATCACAAACACACCCTCTCTCCCTCCCCATGCGTCCATGCCATCCATGTGTCCCTCTCGACCTTTTTTCCTTGTTGGCCAGACCTCTATTGGACATGTGCTACAGGGGTCTCTCTCCGTTGCAAACAATCACACACTAGCTATCTTCGTGTATCTCCTCGCCTCGCTTTTCCATCTCGGAGATGCATGCGTGATATGTTTGCATAAGAAACGAAAAAACACACTCTCTCTCTAATTTATCGTTTGTTGTCACTTTCTCTTTCACACACATACTCTTTTTGCACACTTACTCATTCTCCTTCACACACACTTGATCTGTCTCGACTGAGGCACTCTCCTCCGTCCATAGCATATAGATTTATTGAAAAGTCAAACATCACAAAGTTTGACCATGTACGTGGAGAAAAAGAATTACATCTAGTACGGCAAACATATACCATTAGACTCACCATGAGATGTAGTTTTGTATGATGTATCTTTGGTATTGTAGATATAAATAACATTTTCGTAAACCTGATCAAAGTTTCCAAAGTTTGACTTCTAAAAAATTTACATGCACTGCATTATCGAGCGAATGGAATATCTCTTTCCCCCTCTCAACTATCTGACGCACCACTCAACCTTATTGGGGCTCCTCAATCTCTCTCAAACTTTATTGGTCAGTTTGGTTCGTGACCTGACCGTCATGCCTTGATGGCCGGTACTGCCTTCTGTGGACGTGAGATGTAAAATATTTCTGCGTGGCAGGCTTGTGTGGTGCTGAAGCGTTTGGTTCATGCCTGGGCCAGGCAAAGCATCAATGTCCCATCAATCAATCCATGCATCAATTATTTAATGCTAATATCCATCCATGTTGCTGTTAGCCTCGTGGCCGCATGACCAGGCATGGCCAGGCGTTCAAAATCGGTCGCTTGGGCCAGGCTACTTGCAGTGTCTGGAGTTCAGCCAGGCTAATTAAAGTGCAAGGTAACCCAGCCCAGGCGGGCTTTCTTTTTCACAGGGTAGCAACCAAACAAGCGTGCATGAAATCCAGCCACAACCCCAGGCCACGCAAAAGATGCTCAGGATGCAAGCCAAACT
Source organism: Triticum dicoccoides (assembly GCF_002162155.2). Taxonomy (NCBI): domain Eukaryota; kingdom Viridiplantae; phylum Streptophyta; class Magnoliopsida; order Poales; family Poaceae; genus Triticum; species Triticum dicoccoides. Next base: position 104,682,751 of record NC_041385.1, read on the forward strand.
GGCCTTATATCTCCCTGGTTCACACATACACATGTCTCGCTCGCGCTATACATATAGATCCATCCAACACTCACCGCCCTTGTTCTCTCTCCATGTGACACGCACCCCCCTAAGTACCATAATCCCTCACTCCATCATAGGCTCTATTTGGATCCATGGGTTAGAGTTAGTTTGGGTTAGTTTGGAGTCAACTAACCCAAAAAGATCCAAACAGGATGGTTAGTTTGGGTTAGATGCATCTAACCCATCCAAAAAAACCAACCCATCCAAGAGGTGCTTATTTGGGTTAGTTCTTCTCGGGACCACTAATAAACACTTTTTTCTCTTGCTCTCCCCGCAGCAGATACCTCCCCACTTCCTCGAAGATTCTCGTTCTCTCCCTCCCTCCCTCTCGCACCGCCCGTGAAGGTGCCTCTCCGTATCCGCGCTCCATCTAACCCTGCCATCCAAACACCTCTTTACTTAGAGTTAGTTCAGGGTTAGTTCAGGGTTAGAATCTAACTCTAACCTCTAACTGAGTTGGAGTATCCAAACAGGGCCATAGGTGCAAGCACTCCCCCCCTCCTAAGTATGATTATCTCTTACTAGCCATCAGGAACACACGTATTGTCTCCTTCCATCCATACGTCTATCTCTATATCTCTTGGGGCATCTTCTATCGCGCACACACCTTGTCACTCGATCTCCCACCCATGTAGTCCCATCATGATCTCCATGGGATCTCTCTATGACAAACATACACTCTCTCCTCCCCATGTATGCATTTTCTCCGTATGTCTCTCTCGACCTATTTCCCTTGTTTGTCAGACCCCTCTTGGCCACGTGCTAGGGGTCTTGCTCTCTCGGTTCCAAACAACCACACACTATCTCCTCACCTTGCCTCCCTTGTCGAAGATGCATGTGTGATATGTTTGCATAAGACACACACGCTTTTTCTCTACTTTTATCGTGTGTTGTCCATGTATCTTTCACACACGCACACACACTTTTTTCACTCTCTCTCTCTCTCTCTCGTTAGGGACTGTCACATCCATAAGCATATATGGATGTTTTGAAAAGTCAAACCTCAGAAAAGTTTGACCAGGTATATGTGGAGAAAAATATTTACATCTGGAACGATCATTAGATTCATCACAACATGTACTTACTTCATACTATCATTGATCTTTAGTATTGTAGATATAAGTAATTTCTTTATGAACTTGGTCAAAGTCTCAAAAGTTTGACTTAAAAAAATGTTGGAACTACATTATCGAACGGAGGGAGTAGCTCTTTCTCTCTCTCTCTCTCTCTCTCTCTGCTATCTCTCACGGGCCTCCCCTCTCACTCGAACTCTCTATACCGACGGATTATATGCTCACTGTGTTAGCGTATAGCTCCGTATATTGTTTAGTTGACCGGTCAACCAATCCACATGCTACCTTGTCAGCTCGTGTTCTGTATCTTGGTGTGCTGGCCCATGTGGCAGTGGGTGAGAATAAGTAAACTAGAGGCCCATCTGACACGCGGTGAAGTAAACAAAGTTGAAACCACTCGGGGTAGCACCCCGCACGCTAGTAAATTGAGGGCGCATTGAGGAAAAACTTCTTGCGCGCGAAGGACGCACTCGCGCACAATTCACCACTGTGCGGCGGCATGCACAGAAGGACGCACTCGCGCACACCCAGCACACAACACACACCAGCGCACGTGTACACCAGCGTCGCCGCCGGTTGAGATGGACGTTGAGGCATCCAACAAGCGGAGGCGGCTCGAGCCAAAACCGCATCCGGTGAGCCTGGACTTCATCAGTAGCCTCCCCGACGACATGCTGCTCGTCATCATCGGCCTCCTCCCCACCAAATCTGCCGTGCGGACCTCCCTACTCTCCCGGTGGTGGCGCCCCCTCTGGTGCTGCGTCCCCCTCAACCTCACCATCGACAGCTGCCTCTGCGACGAGGATTGCAAACGCATGGCCGCAGTCTCCAAGATCCTTTCATCGCACCCTGGGCCCGCCAGACGCCTTGACATCCGCATGTTCAGTACCAACTACAAGGTCCAACCCAAGTTCGACGAGTCGTTCTTATCCCCCGCCCTAGATCAGCTCGAGGAGCTCAGCTTTGAAGCTGGACGGTGTCGCTCTCTGTCGCCGTCTGCGCTCTGCCTCACGCCAACGCTGCGCCGCGCCAGCTTCAGCTCCTGTTATCTTCCCCAGATTAATGCCGCGCCCGCGCTTCTTCTCCCTCAACTCAAGCAGCTCGACCTCTTCGACATTGTCATCTCGAAGAAGGCTATGGAGCACCTGCTCCGCAGCTGTACTGCGCTCGAGTACCTTCCTCTTGAGTAGACCCACAGGTTCATTAGCCTCCACATCGCCTCGACGAATCTCCGATGGATTTATGTGTCTTGCTGGCCCCACAACAAGACATCAATTGGGAAGAGATCAGTCCAGCTGTTCCATGTTATGGTCATTGAGAATGCGCCTTTCCTTGAGAGATTTCTTGTATCGGATCTAGAAGGTCCAACAAAAATCAGGGTCATTGACGCACCAAAATTGATAGCGTTGGTGTACTCGTCTGCCAAATTCTCCGAACTCTTTATTGGATCCGTAATCGTTCAGGTACATCACTCATCTTCTTCTCCGTCTTCTTGAAATTCACATTTTTAAATTTCTTCTTGATGTATTTACGACCGTCTTCCAGAAAATGATTCCCACAAGCTTGACCCAGTCCATGAGCACAGTGAAGATCTTAGCACTAAAATCTATCGGCCCCAATCTGGATCAAGTTGTTGGATTCCTTACATGCTTTCCGTGCACGGAGAAGCTACTCATCGAGGTGAAACTTCTTTCCTATAAGTAAACGGTAATTACAACGTAGCTCAATTTTTTCATAATTTTCCCAAATTACGATGACAAGTGTAGTGTTCAAAACTGCATCTACGCACTGCAGCGAAAGAAATGTTTTTAGTAATTTTTTCTCACATGATCACCTGCATCGTTTTTATGCTGTACTACTATAGTAGCCTAGGCTAGTCATAGTGGAAAGTAACTTAGAATACTCCAGTAACTCTATGGTTACCCTAAGAGCAAGTACTACCTCCGTCCTGGTTTACTCTTCCAATTTTGTAGTATTTTGACCATAGATTTAACTGACAAAATGTTAATGCATGTCACTAAGAACTATATCGTTGGATTCGTATTTGAACATAATTTCAAATGGTGTAATTTTTAGTGACATGCATTGGCATTTTCTTAGGTAAATCTATGGTCAAAATTTTATACTAAATGCGAGGTAGTATTCCCTCCGTCCCAAAATTCTTGTCTTACATTTGTTTAGATACGGATGTATCTAACACTAAAATGTAACTAGATACATCCGTATTTAGAAAATTTTAAGACAAGAATTTTGGGACGGAGGGAGTATAAAAGTGGGCTATGTAGGCCAAAACATGTGGCAAATTCACTTGTGATGCATTTGGCATCGATGCCCCTCCATTGCTCACCTGGTGCCCAATCTGGATCACCTACTTTGCTCCGGTGCCAAATTAACTCACGCAATGAAAAAACACTGCATGGGGGAGAGAGAGGACTGAGGCAATAAAAAAACACTTGTTTGGGAGAGTGAGAGGCTGGTGTAGTTGGTTTGATTGACTTGTTTATACATGTGGGTCTGTGTGCACAGCGGTGCCAACTCTCTCATGTCGCGAGAGCGGTGCCAAAATCTTTTGATTTGACATCGATGCGTATTATGTGGCATACTTTTGCGAAATATGGCATCGGCCACATAGTGGAAGGCAACAAATGCCCAAGCTCTTCACGTGCTCCTAGTTAAATGAGAGGAAACAGAGAGAGAGAGAGAGAGAGAGAGAGAGAAAATATCACTAGCCAGCCAACCCTATCGTATGAGCGAATGATATTGGTACCTCTTGATGACACATCAATCTTATGCAGCCAGCTGCTCTAATATGTTCTCTTCTTTTGCAGATAAAAAAAGACCCGAAAGTGAAAAATGTGTTGCACTATAACAATCTCATCGAATGCCTTGATCTCCATCTTACAGAAATTGATTTGATCGACTACCGAGGCAGCACATCTGAGATTAAATTGGCTAGGTTCTTTGTTCTGGAGGCAAGTGTGCTCAAGGTAATGAGGTTTGGCGTTCTCTGGCGCAACAATGAATGGCGTGCTGATCACCGCAAGCGTCTAAGCCTAAATGACAAAGTCTTCGCAGAAGCTGAATTTGGTTTTGAAACATCAAGTGGCTAGAGACTCGAAAACTTATTTGCCCATTAGTGACTTGTCAGGGCAGTGGATTTTAGTTTGTACGATAATGCTGCATCCACCTAAAGTAACGAAAGTTCTTACGTAAACTTCCTAGTAATTCCCTCTTCGTAGGTGCAGCATTACTCCTAACATTTGTAATATCAGTTTGAAATTTGTAATATTGCCGTGTCCTATTCCTGCGTTTTCAAAATCCTGCGAATCAAACAGGTCCTGAGTTGGTGATGATGTTGTGCCTCCCATCTTTCACCAATAGCCGTCGGATCTAGATCTGATGCATACAAACCAAGCTTCTCCATTTTTGCAAAAAGATGCCCGCACTTGTTCCCTATTTATAAACAACTCCTTATCTCTCACAATCAGACTTATCTCCTCCCCACCACATCTAGAAGGCCGTTGAAAAATCTGGCATGATGGCCGCTGCCGGAGCCGTCCACCCCCAATCTTGGTGTTCCCTGCAATGCACGGGCATCTACGCACGGGAAATTATGTCGAACAGGGCTAGTTGTAAGCAGGCTAGCTCTACAGCCATGATGATAGTGACTGCAGACGGTGAGGCTGACTATGGTATGCCGAACACGGCGCCTATACTCAGGTGTCATCTCCAGCGCAGGGTCTTGTCACTTCAGTGTGAGGAGCAGCACGTAATAATTTGACCAACGGGTAGTACAGTGCTAGTACTCCTACTACTACATTGGTACTACTTCTACTAGTACTAGTAGCACCACCATATGGATTTAGGAGTACTACCACATCCATCTGGATTTTAGTATTTGACTAGCAATATCTAGTAATGCATGTCACAAAAAATGTACTACTCCCTTTGTAAATAAATACATGGTGTTTTATTCCTATCGGCGAGAGAACTTAATGTTTTTTTTGATAACTAGAGTACTAATAGGATTACATGCAATGAACTAAACACTGCATGTCATGTTTGGTAGTCTCAAGTCATTGAAAGCATGCACGGCCCACATCTCTCATTGGTTGATATGTCACGAAATAAGAAACAAGGAGGGAGTTAATGCACCGTGCCTAAGTGTTTTGGGATTATTTGGTTTTCGTAATGTGACTTAGGCTGGTTGTAATGTTACACAACATTTTTGTTTACATGCATTAACAGTTTATTAGTTAAATCAAAGGTCAAAACTTGGTGCAAAATGCAAAGGGGACCAATAAACCAGTAAACATCAAACTTCTCTCGTTTAGCCCCAACTAGAGGTCCGGTGAGATGACTATACTGCACCGGCACGGAGGGGGACGTAGCTTCATTGACTTACGACAACTGCCTTGGGGTGAATGACACGTGGGCCCAGGGGGTGGCTGGCCCACCTATCATACAGCCAAAGGCAGGTGCAGTAGAGGGCCGAGGAGTAGTACGAAATCCTACGCACCTACGCATGCTAACCAAGGGCAAGAGTGATCACTCGAATCGCAAGATCAGTTGACTAGAAGCTAAGCTAGACCCATGGAGGCGATGAGTGCGAGCATCAGTCGGCTGTTCCAGATGGTCCACGATGCCGGCCTGCGTCCCAGCACTGAGGAACGTCTCCAGGTAGTATTGCTTGAGGCCGCCAGGGCGAGGGGCCGCTTGGACGACAGCTTCGTCTCCTTGTTCGATGAGGTCCTCGTCGGTTTCCTCAACAAGTTCACCGTCGTCAAGAAGCTCGCGGACGACTTTGACATAAGCCTCCAGCCGACACGCCCAGGCTCTGCGATGCCCGCCACCCTCTACGGCCACTATGGTGACAACCTCTTCGACGCACTGGTGGCCCTACGACTGCCCGCCGTCGCGCCGGAGAATGTCCACCTCGAGGTCGCGCTCGCCACGCAGCGCCTGGCGCAACAAGACACCATCGACATAATCACCCACGTCTACGCGCAAATTGTCCACAAGGACTACTACATGCAAGAGGAGGACGGTAGGACGCTGGCCTTCTTGGACCGCAGGGCAACCTTGGACGACACTGTTCAGAAGTATGTTGAGTTCGCCACCAACGCCGCTGCTCCTCACACGTCAGTTTGTGACCCGGTGCACTAGGGCGTGAGGATGTCGTTGATGGATCCGTATGTATTTTTATCTTTCCGTCAAATCCATGTAGTAGTATATGATACTACAGTAATGATCTTACCTTTCGCATCAACTTCATAATTTTCGTATGTACTCCATGCATGAACGGCGCCAGAACCAAACTTCTCATTACTTTAGGCAAAATCTTTATTTTCTATCTATCGGTCGCGCCATGGAGCAGAACCAAAATTTACAAGTTACGAGTTCAAAAGGAAAAGCCTGCCATGTTCGTGTCGCACCCCCACACGGTTGGTCCGGCACGCCGCTCAAGCGGGAATGCGTGCAGTGTTGCATTTTCACTTACAAGTGGGACCGCAGTTGAGCAAACCGACTATCGACAAACCCCCACCCCGCCCACCACGCGATGGCTGAGAAAACAGGAGGGAGAAGAGATGGCTGTAACACAGACTCCGAGAAAATTGGAGTCGGATGGGACTCGTGTTGGTGGCGTGTGCCGTACTGCTAGACGTGAATGCTAGTGATGGCCCATGCCACCCCACTATATCGAGCCTATATCGAGGTACGTAGAACAAATTTCCTGCAGTCCATGCTCAACCCTCGTCTATCTCTCTTCTCAGCCAGCCAGCGGATGTGAAAGTGTGTTATATCGACTAGAGGGGGGGGGGGTGAATAGGCGATTTTTATGAATTCTTCACTTAGGAATTTGTCGGTGAGGAAATTCCTTAGCGAAGAACTACTAGCAGCGGAATAAGTACTTAGAAGTAAGCATAACAAGATACAGACATAGTCATCATGATGAAATGAAGACAAGCACAGAGTACAGAAAGCGTAAACACAGGATAACACAGGATGAAGACAAACAGACTGAAGAAATTGAACTCAGGAAATTGAGAAAGTCTTCAGTCAAAGTCTTCAAACACAAATATGAACAAACACTCAACACAGTAATGAGGAAATGAAAGAGTTGAGGAAATAGAACCAGTAAGGTTGGTGAAGACAATGATTTGGTAGACCAGTTCCAACTGCTGTCTCAGTTGTACGTCTGGTTGGAGCGGCTGAGTATTTAAACTCGAGGACACACAGTCCCGGACACCCATTTGCTGAGCACGCAGCTCAGGATACCAAGTCCTCACCGTATTCTCCTTGAACTAAGGTCACACAGACCTCGTCCAATCACTCGTGGTAAGTCTTCACGCGACTTCCAAACCTTCACAGACTCGGTCACTCGGCGATCCATAATTCCTCTTGGATGCTCTAGACCATGACGCCTAACCGTCTGTAAGAAGCACAGTCTTCAAAGGTAACAAGCGTCGGATCCTTGCAGGATCAATCTCTTCAGTGATGCTCAATCACTTTGAGTTCGTAGGTGTTTGGGTCTGGGGGTTTTCCTCACCCGATGATTTTCGCTCAAAGTCCTCGGAGGATGGGTTGCTCTCAAATGACAAGTGTCAGTTTCTCTCGGAGCAGCCAACCAACTAGTGGTTGTAGGGGGCGGCTATTTATAGCCTAGGGAGCAGCCCGACATGATAAGACATAAATGCCCTTGTCTGATATGATCGTTAGGTGGATAAGATATGTTGGGACAGCTGGCGCGTAGCACAATAACGGTCGGAAGTTTGACTATCAAATTCCTCAGGGCTATCATGTTCCTCACTGTGTAGGCAATCTGCACTGGCGAATTCCTAACTCCTCAGTCAGAACAAATTCCTCAGCAACCAGAAGAACTTCGTCTCTGTCACTGAAGAAACGACTGAACCGTATGAGATTTCCAAAGGCTTCACTCGAAGGGTTTGGTAGGTGTAGGATTTTGAGTTGAGCATCACATGGAAATTTTTCCTTAGTATTTCCTCGACTCCCTTTAACAGTACGGTGTTTCCTATGACTCAAGAAAGAGAAAAAACAAAACTATGAAAACGTAAGTCTTCAAGCTTCATATTCCTCGCATGAATATCAAGTCTTCACGGTAACACCAATTTCTTCACTTTCAAAGTCTTCATGGAAGTCTTCGGAAATACCAAAATCTTCAGTCGAAGATATTCATTTTTAGGGGTCGACTTTCCCTGTAAATATCAAACTCCTCATAGACTTATAGACCTGTGTACACTCACAAATGCATTAGTCCCTTAACCTATAAGTCTTCAATACACCAAAATCACTAAGGGGCACTAGATGCACTTACAATCTCCCCCTTTTTGGTGATTGATGACAATATAGGTTAAGTTTTCAACGGGGATAAACATGTGAAGTGTAAGTACTAAAATTGAGGAATTTGATTACAAGATATAGAAGAACTCCCCCTGAAGATGTGCATAGTGAGGAATTTGCTTTTGAAGCAATGCACACTTGAAGAGTTGAATCATGGATATCTCCCCCTATATCTTGTAATTCATACACGCATTTGACATATGATATGAAGAATTTGAAATGCATGATGAAATATGGTGCCTGATGAAATTCAGCATGCGTGCAATAATATTAATGAGGAACAAGCATGCGGAATAACATATCGAGAGTATCAAAGCATAGTGCATCAAAAGTATCAGGGCACCATCGGGTTTAAGATTACAACTTGATCCAATAAAGTTTCAGAAGAACGAGAGTTGTAACTTAGCAAATAAAACGCCCATATAATAGACCCGCTTGAAGACTAACTCAAATTTCTCCCCCTTTGTCATCGAATGACCAAAAGGATCGAAACTGAGGACTAACGCCCCTGAAGAATATCAAGTTGATGGAGGAGCGCCAGCGTTGTTGGGGTCGATTGTTGTAGTAGGGCCTGCCACAGTGTCGTCCAAGTCTTCATTTTCATCAGTCTCGCGTGATGAAGAATAGGAGCTGGCCACCAAGGAAGGAACTTTGACCTTCTTGAATTTCTTCTGTGGAAGTGCAGACTAGTCAAATTCTTCCTTGAGACCCATATTCTTCAGATCTGTAGCACTGTAGACATGAGATAGAATAGCCCAGGTACGGTTGAAGGTTTCATGGAGGTAGTATTGGTTTTTCTTCACTGAATTGTGTGTTGAGGTCATGTTGTGAAGAATTGAACCAAACTGATGCTTGACCCATTTATGATTGCGATCAACCTTCTAATGAAGACTGAGGAGTAACTCACGATCAGTCATCACCCTGGGAGCTGTGGCTTGAGGATTTTGCTTGGCGGCAGAGTCATGTGTGGCAGAGTCATCATTGGTGGAGTAGGATGCAGCCTTGCAAAATTGACCATCCAATGGACGAATGCCTTCATCTATCACAACAGTTGCCTTGCCTTTGTCATCAGCTGAGGAATATGACCGTTTGAGGACTTCAATCAGGGGCAAGTAGCTGCCATGGTTCAAAGTGTCAGTTTTGTAATTTAGTGAAGCCCTTGTCCTGACGAGTCTCATAATCCATGGTGCATAAGGCTTCAGTTCAAAAGGTGACATAGCAATATTCGCCAGAGTCCTCATGAAGAAATCATGGAAGTTGACGGGAACGCCATGAATGATATTGAAAAGCATGTTCTTCATGATGCCAATGACCTCTTCATCATTTAAGTCGTGGCCTTTGATAGGACTCATTGTCTTCGTCAAAATGTGATAGACAGTCCGGGGCACATATAGTAATTCCTTGACGAGGAATTTGGTTCAAGGAGCCTGCCCTGGCTTCAAAGGCTTCATCAGCACTTGCATGAAATGATTTGAAAGTTCAGGTTTGTAATGAGTATTTTCAGACATCCAGTCCAGCACCCATGAATTCACATCTTCAGAATTTCCTGTGATGTGCAGCGTTGCATAGAATTGAAGAATGAGTTCTTCATTCCAGTCACAGATGTCAGTGCAGAAATTTAACAGTCCAGCATCATGAAGAACACTGAGGACTGGCTCGAAGCACGGCAGAGACTCCATGTCTACATGAGGAATGTGTTCATGATCGAAGACTTTGTCTTTGTTGAACAGTACTGAGGAATAGAAATTTGCTTGACTAGCAGTCCAGAAACGCCTCTTCCTTATGCGAGCAGAGTCATAGGGGTTATAGTCAGTGAAGAACACATGCTCGCTGAAGAAATCTTCAGCCTTGAACTTTTGCTTCTTTGAGAATGGATCTGTTGGCTTGGGCACTGGAGTGTCAGTGAGTTGCATCACAACCTCAGGAATCACAATCTCATGTTCTTCAGGCTGAGGAATTTCTGGTTCCTCTTCAGTAGCAGGCTGCGTGTTCAAGGGTTCAACAACAGCAGCTTCTTCAGCACTAGCGGCTGGAATGACTTCTTGCATAGACGAGGTGGGATGAGTTTCTTCAGAGCCCATTTGAACAGTTGGTGTAGGGGACTGAGGTATTTGTTAAAGTGGGGTGAAGAGTGGAGTCTTGGGGTGCTGACTTTCCCAAAAGTCATCATTCATCATGGGCGTTGTGCAGCCAATGTCCACGTCTTCATCTTCAATTTCTTCAATGCCAGCCTCTTCAGCTGTGAACTGAGGCATTGGCGAGGAAGCAACAGGCGTTGAAGGGATCGTATCCACTTCAATTTCTTCATCAACCTGCTCTGACAAAGCATCAGATTGAGGTTCTTCATTAGATCCACTTGGGATCACATATTCCTCACCAAAAGGAACAAGGTCCTTTGATGACATGGTGGAAATTGGAACAACATCAATTGGATTTTCAATAGAGCTTGTCAGAGGCTTCATCTTCTTTGGAGCTGAAGATTCTGAAGCACTGGATGCTTTCCTTTTCTTCACTGCAGCTCACTCTGCAGCCTTGGTATTTCTCACATCTGATGCAGATGGAAGAATAGGAGTTAGTGTAGGCGCAGGAGGAGCTGAGGAATTTGGTTGAATTTCCTCAGGCGCAACTGATGCAGTTGCCCTGACATCTTCAGTTTCATCAGGCGTACCACTAGTGGATGCGCTGGCAATTTCTTCAGCGACTGGAATGGAATCATCAGCCCTGGAACTAGCATTTTCTTTAGCAGCCTGAATGTCATCAGCGGTGCTGGCATGTTCTTCAGTTGGCTGAGCAGATGCTTCAGCTTGAGGAATTTCTTGTTGCGATGGGGCTGCAACATTTGTGAATTTCTCAGTCAGTTTCACAAACCTGACTTTGGCTGCTTGCCAATCAGCATAGTAAGCATTGAAGTCATCGCTGAGGGTTTTGATTTCAGCTTGGATCTTGAGGAGTTCATTAGGTGTCATATTGACAATGTTATTCTTCACGAACTTCGCTTTTCTGAACTGATTTTTTTTGATCTGCCTGGCCTTCTCAAATTTCCATTTCTCTTCAGTGATGAAATGGGTCAGCATGTGACTTTGACCAGGAGTCAACTTGAAATCAGGCATAGGAGTATTTGGATCCTTGTGCCAGAGATCAATGTAATCAAGGATCGCCCTTGGATCCTAAAGCAGTGGCACATGTGTGCCTTTGGCTCTAGCGGCCCTTTGTTGTCGGTCTTTGATGATTTCTTCAAGTTCATCATCATCAGCTTCATTGTCAGATGGCATGTGGAAGGCAACCTGTTTCTTCTTCGGACTTGGCCGAGGACCTCGACCAGTCGTTGCCTTAGTCTTCAACAGAGTGGGGCCTGATGAAGATTTTGGTGCAGCTGAGGAACTTGCTGAGGCACCAGAGGCAATAGAGATGCCTGTTGTCCTTTGGCATGTGGCCAGATGTACAGGTGTTGAGGACTTTGCCGGAGCAGCTGAGGGCTTTGGAGGAGGAGCAGTAGTTGGAGCTGGCCGTGAGGGCTTTGAAGATTCTGGCCGTGAGGGCATTGCTGAGGAACTTGGCCGTGAGGGCAAAGTTGGTGAAGCACTTGGCTTGTGAGCATGCTTCTTTGCCATCGATTTTCTTGGCTAGACAAAGGCCTCAGTGGCAGTAGCAGCTGCAAAGTCTTCATTGAATTTCCTCACTGCTTCTTTGGCTTGTCTTGCCAACTTAGCTTGGCGTTTGGCCCATTCTTCAGGAAAGTCCTCACCACGCTTGATGCTGGTGGGGTCAGCCACTTGGCCAGGTGCCAATGGAGCTCTTGGGCATGGAGGATTAAGTGCGAATTTCTTCATATACTTTGGAGTCACATATCTGTACTCCCTCCATTCTCTTGCCCATCTCCGTTCAATTTTCTGTATGCGCACCTTGCGCTGATTTTTATTTTCTTTTCCATACTTAACCTCATCAGGTGTGCAATAATCAGCATAGATGGCCTCAGGTATTTCAAAAGAAGTCATGACCTCAGGCTTCTTTCCTCCTTTCTGCGGCCTCTTACCATCAGCCATATTCTTCAGATGAGGAATTTGAACAATCAAATTTTCTGAAGAAGTATGCAACTTTTCTTCGAGGAATGCTGCAAATGAGTTAAGTTGATGAGAACCTAGTGATTCAGCAGCGGACATGAGTACCTATGAACAGAGTATAGTTGCGAGGAATTTGGAGAGGTCATATGCGTTCTTAGAAGGTTTTTCAAAAAGAACAAGTTTGAGGAATTTGACCAGATGAGACTTGAAGAATTTGACTAAGCGTTCTTTGTCTTAGGTTCCGGAGTTTTATAGATCGAGGATCCACACAATTGAGGAATCTTGAAGAAAAACGATGCTTAGAGAAACGAAAGAACAGATGACTAGTGAGGTGTTTTGTGTGCGAGGATTTGAAGAATAAAACACCTTTGAAGATTTTGCTGTGAAATTTCGAATCAAAAGGGGTAGTAAAAGTAAATTTTAATTACCCTTGATGAAGAACACGACGAACTGAGAAGGAGAACAGTGAAGCTCGTCAGTGTAGATCTTCGACGCCCTAACTTGGCGGAGGAAGACAGCTACGGCGGCGGCGGAGTAAAGATTTCCGCGGTCGGCGTGAGTACGACGGTGACGAGGTCGAGGCAGTGAAGCTCTTCCTCACCGGCGACGATGGAGTAGCGGCGGCGCTAGGGTTTGAGGAGCTCGAGCGAGAGAGAGAGAGAGCGGTCGAGCGGAGTAAAGGAAGTGAGGAAGGGATGAGGGGGTATTTATAGTCGCAGTGAAAAAACTGTTCGCCCGATGATTTAGGACGAACCTGCCCCTGACCCTTCTCCTTCGCTTGACATGTTTCACCCACGTACTGAGAACTGGAGATCGTGTTAGATCGTGGGTGAATAGATAAGTCTATAGTGGAATCCGGAACGGTTTGAGCGGTAAAACCGAAAATTTTGGATAAGATTAGTTTTAAAGTTCCGTTCGCAAATTCTTCAGCTGTCAAAGACATAGTGAAGATTTTGAATGAGTTTCAAATAGAACGCACATGAAGAATTTGTGAATAGATTGGGTTGAGTATAGCATAGAGGGGGAAGGGTCCGATCACATTCACTTAGCAGAAAATGCAACTTGAAGAAATAGCCATAAGTGAATGCTGTATAGGACTAAACTCATATATATATATCGCCTAATGAAGAAAAACGACGGAAACATTGAAGATTTTGCAAAGTTGAAGAATTTGAAAAACTGAAGAATTTCAAAAACTGAGGAATTTCAAAAATGAAGATTTTCAACTTTGGTGGTGGCGTGACCCACCGTATAAGAATGATGATTTCAGACACCGCGTACAATTGTCGTAGGGTTCTGAGAATCAAATTCTTCATTAGTTTCTTCACACTTAGAGTGTTATTCTTCATTGATTGAAGAAAAACGTTTCTTCATGTGTTCCACATCTAAGTCATCAATTTTGCATAAGTGTCAGGATGTGTGTCCTTTTTCAAAGAACATTCGAAGATTCTAGGATATTTAGCTCACACCGCAACTTGCTAAATCTCTTCTCATCCAAGGGCTTTGTGAAGATATCGGCTAGCTGTTCTTCAGTCTTCACGTGCTCGATGGAGATGTCGCCCTTCAACACATGATCACGAAGAAAATGATGACGAATCTGTATGTGCTTTGTCTTCGAGTGCTGAACTGGGTTGTGAGCAATCTTGATGGCACTCTCATTATCACAGAGGAGAGGCACATTCTTCACGTTAACGCCATAGTCCTTGAGGGTTTGCTTCATCCATAGCAGTTGAGCACAGCAAGAACCAGCAGTAATGTATTCAGCTTCAGCAGTAGACAGTGATATGCAGTTCTGTTTCTTCGAGGACCAACAGACAAGGCTCGTCTGAGGAAATGACAAGTACCAGATGTTGACTTGCACTCCACACGATCACCGGCATAGTCAGAGTCAGAATATCCAATGAGATCAAAGGTTGAGCCCATGGGATACCATAATCCTAGTGTTGGTGTGTGAGCTAGATATCGAAGAATATGCTTCACAACCTTATGGTGTGATTCCGTCGGTGCAGCTTGAAATCGGGCACACATACAAACACTAAGCATTATATTTGTCCTAGATGCACATAAGTACAATAATGAACCAATCATGGAGCGGTATACCTTGTGATCGAAGTCAATACCATTTTCATCAGTGCATAGATGGCCATTTGTGGGCATAGGAATTTTGACGCCTTTGCAGTCTTGCATGCCGAATTTCCTCAGAACTTCCTTGAGGTATTTCTCCTGAGATATGAATATGCCATTGTGCTGTTGACAAATTTGAAGACCTAAAAAGAATTTCAACTCTCCCATGATAGACATTTGATATTCTTCACTCATCATATAGGCAAATTCATCACTATAATGTTGGTCACTACAGCTAAAGATAATATCATCAACGTATATTTGGCACACAAACAGTTCACCATCATAAGATTTAGTAAAGAGAGTAGGGTCGAGTGAACCGGGTGTGAAGCCATTCTTCATGAAGAATTTCTCAAAGTGTCATACCACGCCCGAGGGGCCTGCTTGAGGCCATACATGGCCTTGTTGAGTCTGTAGACTTTGTCAAGATTCTTTGGATCTTCAAAACCTGGGGGTTAAGCAACATATACTTCTTCCTCAAGCTTACCATTGAGGAATGCACTTTTCACATCCATTTGTTGTAAGATAATATTATGATGGTTAGCATAAGCAAGTAATATGCGAATAGCTTCAAGTCTAGCAACAGGTGCAAAAGTTTCATCGAAATCAATTCCTTCAACCTGTGTGTAGCCTTGAGCTACAAGTCGTGCCTTATTCCTAACCACAAGGCCATTTTCATCTTCCTTGTTGCGGTAGATCCACTTTGTGCCGATGATATTATGCTTGCGAGGATCTGGATGTTTGACCAGTTCCCAGACATTGTTGAGCTCGAACTGATGTAATTCTTCTTGCATGGCCTGAATCCACTCACGCTCCAGAAATGCTTCATCTACCTTAGTGGGCTCTGTAATAGAGACAAAATCATAGTGCCCACAAAAGTTAGATAAATGTGAAGCTTTTGAGCGTGTGAGAGGACCTGGCGCTTGAATGTCATCGATGATCTTTTCCACTTGCACTTCTTTTGCAATGCGAGGATGAGCTAGTTGTCTTTGAGGAATTTGATCAGCATTTTCTTCAGCACCATTTTCTTCAGCATTTTCATCAGGTGCACCAGCTCGATTTTCTTCACGTTCCGGAATGAATTCTTCAACAGATTCTTCGGTAGGAATAACATCCTCAGTAGCCTTGAACTTGATAGAATCCTCAGGTTCTGGTTCATCTATCACAAAAGGTAGGTGCTCTCTTTGCGAGCAACTAGTTTCATCGAACCTCACATCTATAGTTTCAACAACCTTGTGAAGAACGTTGTTGAAGTCTCTGTAGGTGTGCGAGTCCTTTCCGTAACCAAGCATAAAACCTTCATGTGCTTTCGGTGCAAATTTAGCATTGTGATGAGGATCTCTAATCCAACATTTAGCACCGAAGACTTTGAAATAACTCACATTTGGTTTCTTGTCAGTGAGGAGTTCATAGGCAGTCTTCTTGAAGAATTTGTGAAGATATACCCGATTGATGATGTGGCACGCAGTATCAATTGCATCAATCCAAAAACAACGAGGCGTTTTGTATTCATCAAGCATAGTGCGAGCC
This sequence comes from Triticum dicoccoides, assembly GCF_002162155.2. Lineage (NCBI taxonomy): Eukaryota > Viridiplantae > Streptophyta > Magnoliopsida > Poales > Poaceae > Triticum > Triticum dicoccoides. The sequence goes on from NC_041385.1 coordinate 104,698,964, forward strand.
ATTTCAGCGAGGGTTCTGTTCTTGCGCTCCACGACGCCATTCTGTTGAGGAGTATAAGGAGCAGATAACTCATGAGTAATACCAAGTTCATCAAGATAGCCATCAAGACCGGAATTCTTGAACTCGTTTCCATTGTCAGTTCTGATGTGCTTGATCTCAACACCAAATTTGGTTGAAGCCCTCGAGGAAAATCGTTTGAAGATTTCCAGCACTTCATGTTTGTAAGTGACAATGTGTACCCATGTGTAACGAGAATAGTCATCAACAATAACAAAGCCATATAGAGATGCATCATTTGAAACAGCAGAATAGTGATTAGGACCAAAGAGATCCATATGAACCAATTCAAATGGACGAGTAGTGGTCATGATAGTCTTCGCTGGATGCTTGGCCTTTGCCATCTTTCCAGCTTCACAAGATCCACATAAGTGATCCTTGAGGAATTTGACATTCTCAATGCCAATGACATGCTTCTTCTTCGCGAGCGTGTTCAGATTCCTCATGCCAGCATGACCAAGTCATCGATGACATAGCCAGCCTTCTGAAGCTTTTGCAAGTAAGCACACGGCTGGTTGTGGTCCTGTAGAGAAATCAACAATATACAGATCTCCTCTCCTAAAGCCTTCGAAGACTTTGGAATGGTCAGCTTCCATGATCACAACACAACGATACTTGCCAAAGACAACAACCATACCAAGATCACAAAGCATTGAGACAGACATGAGGTTGTATCCTAAGGACTCGACAAGCATGACTTTGTCCATGTGCCGATCCTTTGAGATCGCAACCTTACCTAGACCCAATACCTGACTTTTGCCTTTGTCAGCGAAGATGATGTGCTTCAGATGTGACGGTGATAAAGGAGCATCCATCAATAGACTCTTTTCACCCGTCATGTGATTTGTACATCCACTATCTAGAACCCACTCGTTGGCTTTGAGCTGATCATCCTGCAGATGAATCAGTGCAACTTACAATCTCATATACTTCATCAGTGAAGAATATGATATCAAGTTCATCAGATGAATTTCATCAAGCAGTAAACAGATATTTCAGTATGAGGACGTGTGAAATGAAAGTTCATTTCATCATGATTCGCCTGCGTCCTTTCAGGCATTTTTGTCAGGCCTCCAGCAAATTCTTTAGACGTTTAAAGCACATCTGGAGACCTGACCCTGCATAAGGGATTAGTTCTTTTTCTTCACCACCCACATCTGAAGGGGTGGCAAAGAGTTCATCACTCTGCGAGCACCATATGAGAAAGGTGGCATAGAGGCCAATCCATTTCGTTTCACATAAGAGGGGTTAGGGTAAGCATATGAATAAGCAGAGAAATTCTTCGAGGACTTATGAACATAATGATTTGAAGAATTATGCGCATATTCATAGCCCTTAGCTCTACCCTGCGAAACAGAGGAGTTAGCACGATGATGATCATATGAGGACTTTGATCCATTTGAGGAATTTGATCCATGTGAAGAATTAGGTCCATATGAAGAATTGGATCTGGGGTTCCTGTTCTTCATAGGTGGTGTCATGAGGACATTCACCTGAAGACTTTCAACATAACTTTTGGGAACCCAGATTTTCTTCATAGGGGAACCATTCCTGCAGTTAGTGCTAACATATCTAGCAAATACTTCACCATTCTGATTTTTGAACAGTTTATAGTTGGAGTCAAATGACTCATCATAAGAATGAGAAGATTCACATGTAAAGCCAGATAAGTTAGATGGGTCAACTGGAGGTCCCTTTGCAGCAACCCATGAGGTTTTGGGGTACTCCTCAGGTTTCCAATATGTTCCATCGGCATTGAGTTTCCTCTCAAAGGCAATACCCTCTTTCCTAGGGTTTCTGTTGAGGATCTGCTTTTTGAGCACATCACAAAGAATCTGATGCCCTTTGAGGCTTTTGTACATGCCTGTCATGTACAATTCCTTCAGCCCTGCATTGTTAGTGATACTAGCAATGTCCTCGGATGAGGAATTAGTGATAGCAGAGGCATGTGAAGAATTTGTAACAGTTGAAGCATTTGAACATTCAGGTGAAGAATTAGCAGATTGACGTTCAATGCACTTTAAGCATGGAGGAACAAATTCTTCTTGAGTAGCGCTGATTTGTTGAGCAAGTAATGAATCGCGATCCTTCTGAAGATCTTCATAGCTCACTCTTAGCTTCTCAAGATCTTGCTTTCTTTGAAGAAGTTCAAGATAAAGTTTCTCGTGATCAGATAAGAGAGTGTTATGATGACCTTGAAGATCGTCAAACTTTGAATGGAGTCCCTGAAGACTTTCAGCCAAGGCTTTTGACTGATCCATTTCTTCACCCAACATATCATTGCTCTTATTTAGCATGTAATGAACTTTTTCCAGAGCTCTTTGTTGTTTAGTGGCAAGGGAAGCAAGTTTATCATAGCTAGGTCCAAATTCATCACCAGATTCATCATCACTGACTTGGATAGGTAGCATTCGTTTACCTTAGCACTTTTTGCCATAAGGCAGGGGTTGGATGATGATGATTCTGGTTCGAATGTCATCTCTTTGAGAGATTCCTTATAATCATCAAGCCAAGGATCATGACGATTTAGATGTCCATAATAGACCTCAGAGAGACGGTCCCAGATTAGCTTCGCGTGATTGAGATGCATGATGTTCCTGAATAGATTTCGGGATAGACTTGTGCAGATGACATCCTTTGCTGTGAGGTTGAGGAGAGTGTACTTGTGAATGTCATCAGCTTCAGCCATCTTGCATAGATCGGTAAGACCGATCTCGGTGACGGTCCATAGTTCGCTGACCATAGCCATGAGTCGCTTCTTCATCATGGCCTTCCACCGAGGATACTCATGACCGTCAAAGATGGGGCAGGAAACGTTCCTCAATCCTCCAGTCGACATAACTAGAACTCCAGGTGGTTAAACCAAAATCACACAGAACAAGGGAGTACCTTGCTCTGATACCAATTGAAAGTGCATTATATCGACTAGAGGGGGGGGGTGAATAGGCGATTTTTATGAATTCTTCACTGAGGAATTTGTCGGTCAGGAAGTTCCTTAGCGAAGAACTACTAGCAGCGGAATAAGTACTCAGAAGTAAGCATAACAGGATACAGACATAGTCATCATGATGAAATGAAGACAAGCATAGAGTACAGAAAGCGTAAACACATGATAACTAAAGATGAAGACAAACAGACTGAAGAAATTGAACTGAGGAAATTGAGAAAGTCTTCAGTCAAAGTCTTCAAACACAGATATGAACAAACACTCAACACAGTAATGAGGAAATGAAAGAGTTGAGGAAATAGAACCAGTAAGGTTGGTGAAGACAATGATTTGGTAGACCAGTTCCAACTGCTGTCTCAGTTGTACGTCTGGTTGGAGCGGCTGAGTATTTAAACTCGAGGACACACAGTCCCGGACACCCATTCGCTGAGCACGCAGCTCAGGATACCAAGTCCTCACCGTATTCTCCTTGAACTAAGGTCACACAGACCTCGTCCAATCACTCGTGGTAAGTCTTCAGGCGACTTCCAAACCTTCACAGACTCGGTCACTCGGCGATCCACAATTCCTCTTGGATGCTCTAGACCATGACGCCTAACCGTCTGGAAGAAGGACAGTCTTTAAAGGTAACAAACGTCGGATCCACGCAGGATCAATCTCTTCGGTGATGCTCAATCACTTTGGGTTTGTAGGTGTTTGGGTTTGGGGGTTTTCCTCACTCGATGATTTTCGCTCAAAGTCCTCGGAGGATGGGTTGCTCTCAAATGACAAGTGTCAGTTTCTCTCGGAGCAGCCAACCAACTAGTGGTTGTAGGGGGCAACTATTTATAGCCTAGGGAGCAGCTCGACATGATAAGACAGAAATGCCCTTGTCTGATATGACCGTTAGGTGGATAAGATATTTTGGGACAGCTGGCGCGTAGCACAGCAACGGTCGGAAATTTGACTATCAAATTCCTCAGGGCTATCATGTTCCTCACTGTGTAGGCAATCCGCACTGGCGAATTCCTAACTCCTCAGTCAGAACAAATTCCTCAGCGACCAGAAGAACTTCGTCTCTGTCACTGAAGAAATGACTGAACTGTATGAGATTTCCAAAGGCTTCACTCGAAGGGTTTGGTAGGCGTAGGATTTTGAGTTGAGCATCACATGGAAATTTTTCCTTAGTATTTCCTCGACCCCCTTTAATAGTACGGTGTTTCCTATGACTCAAGAAAGAGAAAAACAAAACTATGAAAACAAAAGTCTTCAAGCTTCATATTCCTCGCATGAATATCAAGTCTTCACGGTAACACCAATTTCTTCACTTTCAAAGTCTTCATGAAAGTCTTCAGAAATACCAAAATCTTCAGTCGAAGATATTCATTTTTAGGGGTCGACTTTTCCTGTAAATATCAAACTCCTTATAGACTTATAGACCCGTGTACACTCACAAACGCATTAGTCCCTTAAACTATAAGTCTTCAATACACCAAAATCACAAAGGGGCACTAGATGCACTTACACTCCTCTATCTCTCTTCTCAGCCAGCCAACGGACGTGCGGAGCCCATCGTCTGTTTGCTCACATGCGGTCCCACATGGCAGTGAAAACGCAAGCGGACCCACTGAACCTGCACATCTTTCACCTCAACATGCTAGTGATGAAAAACAAATCCAATAAAGATCTTCGGTGGCTGCTTTTGGAGTTACTCAAGAGTAGTAAGATTCTATTTACAGTTTAACCCAAGATGCACATCTCGTGGCTTCAACTACCACTCTATTTTCTTTCTTGACACGACCTGGATGCTGGATGTCCCACGTGTCGGTAAAAGGAGGAAGAACCTGACCAGGTCTTCGGTTGTGCTCTCGGATTAGACTAGTTGTGGTAACTTAAATTTTTTATTGTGTACTCCCTCCATTCCAAAATACTTGACTTCCATTTGTCCAAAAATGGATGTACCTATATACTAAAACATGTCTAGATACATATATTTTTTGACAAATAGAAGGCATGTATTGTGCAACGGAGGGAGTATAATGGATGCAAGTTTTTGTATTGGGAAGAAGAGTACATCCATATATTGATAGAGTGCAATTTAGTAGATGTTCTATCACTTTTAGCTAGCATAGAGGCTAGATATGAGATTAGTGCACTTGTTGATACTCCTACTAGAATAGAGGCTAGACATGCGACTAGATGTGAGGAAGCAACGTCTACTTCTTTACACTCGAAGAAGAAAGAAGAATGCAAGATCGAGCCTCCGCAGATCAGTAATGAATGCATCGAGAAGGCACTAATCCAACTTACAGGAGTAGTAAAATTTATTCTTGTGGTTCTTGTTTTCTTTGGTCTTGCTTTTCTAGTCAAAATTATCGTTGGAGTTCGTGCAAAACGGAGGTCCGTTTGGGGTCGTGCATTGGAGTTGGCCTTACAAGTGGGACCGCAGTTAAGGAAACCGACTATCGGCAAACCCCCACCTTGCTCGCCGCGTGATGGTTGAAGTAAGAGAAATGACGAGGTTGAAGAGATTGCTCTAGCACGGACTCCAAGAAATAATATGGTGTCAGATGGATGTCGTGGTGGTGGCGTGTGCCGTACTCCTGGACGTGAATGCTTGTTCTGGCCCATGCCACCCTACTACTCCTACTACTTACTCCTACTGTATAGTACTAGCTAGTATCGAGGATTCGAGGTGCTGGTTACGTACAACAAACACATTAACATATGGCTACAGTAAAAACACCCACCCGACGCGCGAAGCATGTGAAGCTAGTACAAATAGTGTACTACTATTGTTGATTGGCCTCATCCGATAACCTGTTGCAATGCACGTACAATTATGTATCGGAAAATGTTTTTTTGCCTCGTCGCACCACTCACTCAGAGAAACGACTCGAAAGCCATTCATAAATTTAGTAAGTTTATCATAGGCATGCCATTTTATTACATACAACATGTCATCAACCCACATCGACAGCGAGGATACATTATAAATACTAAAGTTTTCACCACACAACAAATAACAAGCAATGAAATGAACTTTAACTCAACCATTCCTCAGCGTTGGGAACGCTTGCTTTGAACCACAAGTGATTCTTTGGGACGGGCCATCCATTGTCGATCTGGAGACCAACACAGGACTGATCATCCAGGCTGAGGCGGCCTACTATATTAGTACCAGGGTAGGGAACCACCCAAATGTCCGAGGTATAGACACAGATGCTTCTCAGAAATGGTAGGAACATTGTGTCAACAGCAGTTGGATCGCCTTTCACCATCATTGGATAGTTTTGTCCAAGGAAGAGCGAGTTTTCTCCAAGACTATCAATTCTGTAACAGGGAGAAGGAGTTGGAGCTAGCACACTAGTATCCATCCTGAATACCATGCAACGGGTGTTGGAATAGGTCCGGAGAGTGCGACCATGGGAGACTACACCTGCTTCCTTAGCAGTAACATCATCAGTGGGCTGTATACACACAAGAAGAGGTGATCCATCGGAATTAGTTGCGAGGCGCCAAAGAGTATATGGGCGCTGCTCGTCCTCATGCTCGTGATCATCACCATCATCATCTCCTCCTTGGTTATATAATTTTTCAAGTATAGGTGGTGGAATGTTCACAGGACCTTGGAAACACAAGAAGAAGGTTAATTAGTAAAGGGAAACTTGCTAGCCCGCATGCATGTGGATGAAACAATTATAATTACGGTGGAAGACAAATGTACCGAAGCTACGAGGATGCCATGCAAAAATAGTGCCACGAGTGGTGGCAGCAAACACAAGGCCCTCGTATTGAATTGCATCACAGTACTCATCCGTGTACATAAACTGATTTTTGAGCAATATCCATCGAGTCAAACCACCAAGGATGGCAACAAGCTTGTCGAAGATAGCAACAACTTCATAGTTGTTGTAATTCCAAGAGCGGTTGGGAACTCGACAAATTGCTATCTTCCATAGAAGACACTCACCATGATCGTATTTGAACGTGCGTACAATACCGATGTGCTTAACCTCTGGGCAGTCTGCTGAGATTTTTGGAAGTGCAATCCAGTCACGAGTGTACACATTCACAAGTTCCCACTCGCAGTTGGACCCAATGTAAACAACCCAATCTCCATTTGCGCCTGCCCAAGCCTTACCCTCAAGTGATGGCATCTTAACATCACATGTATCATTATCAAGCGGCATCAACTTGCACAGGGCGAGGCATCCGTCGTGCCGGCACCAATCATCAGGGTCACGGCAAAGAAGATGGGGGAGATCAAACCGCTCCTTGACTCTTGGGTTCCTTGTAATGATGTTATTAGTTGAGTCGAGAATGGGCTTGAACGAACCTGCCATGCTAGCCGAGGTGATGACGTCGCACCGATCAATGAGTTCCTCCACCACGTCATCTTTCAGATCGGGGCAAGAATAACGGGGTCGTTTTCGGCCTGTTCCCTCCATGGAGAAGACGATCAAACAATGGGAGAAGAAAGGGTGAAGGGCTAAAGGAAAATGGAGGAGGGAGAGGAAGAGCGTGCGACAACAGTTCCAGATCGAGAGGGAAAGGCGAAGAGTTGGTGGACGGTTGACAATTTGCCATGGTTCACGAAGAGGCACCCCGGCCTACACGTCCGTTCGGAAATACTCCTACTACTCGCCGTCGTCTCACTGATATGTTGGAACGGGACCACATGTCAACGAAACATGGTGTGTAATTTCTCGTGCAAAATGCGATCTGGCCGCGTTGGCCCGAGGTGCCGCATTAGTTATCGACCTTTATTTTTTTAATGGCGTGCCCTTCAGTTTTGAAGCACGACTAACTGGTACTGTACAAAGAGAAAATATAAACTACTCTACCACTACTCCACCTCTAGTACTAGTAGTATAAAAAAGATATATAGGCTGGAGCTTCAGCGCTTTCTTGCCAAGGGATGCCCACTTGCTTCTTACACTACCACCCTCTCTCTAGATCTAAAAAAGACGGCCCCTCTCTCCCTCCTCACCAGTGGTCACAGATCCGTCGGGGAAGAAAAGGACGTGTAGCGTTGACGCACTCGTCATCGGCGAGCGAGGTCAAGCACTGATGACAAGGCCGTCCTCTCAGACCTAGCGCCCGCGCAGGATGGCCTCCATCCCCAAGCTTGCTGCCGTAGTGTGTGCGGAGGACGACGACCACGAGCGAAGCCACTTCCCGCCGACCCTCAGGTATGCTACCTCTTTTCGAATCATACCCTTGTTCTATTGCCCCATCTGCCACGTCGTTGCATGTGGATCTTTTTCCACTCCACCATCTTCCCAATTTGCTATCCTCTGCTCTGCTGGCCACGCAGGCGAAAACCATAATTTGCATTATTAAAGGAAACCCTACTTTATGCAGACTAATCCATGTGTGGGTTGAATAAGGAAAGGAAGGGAGACTGTACTGTCCAAGAGAGTAGGCATCGAACCCGCATCTAGGTTGAAAAGGGGAAAACCAGTAGCTAAGGAACGAGTCTCGTGTCTCTTGGTTGAAGAAGGGTAGAAAGGCATGACATTGCAATAGAGAATGGCCAGGTCGATCGGTTTGTTGTCCTCACATAGGAAAAAGGTGGCTAAAGAGAACAAAAATGGGACGTAATCCACATATGCTACCTAGATATTTGTTGCTCTGGGCAACCATACCTCCTTCACCACTCTGCATCCGTGGAGGTACATCGTACTGGTGCGCCCACTGTCTGAATGGGCCTCCCATGCTCTTATTGCCACTTTTTTTGCTGTTAGTATAATGCCAGCAGTGAAGTCAAGCAATGCTACTCCTAAAGTGATGCCACATTTAACTAATGCCGCTCTCAGTCTAATGCCACCGATAAATTTAAGTAATGCCATTTAATGTCACTGGATTATTTCAGGGTTAGCTGTTGATTGTGGATGTATTAAAGATTTTTCAGCTAAGGCATTCTAATGCTGTTGCACAACCAGTATACCAACGATGAAACTTGTTACTACCTTCAGATTTTTGCACTATTAATGCTTATAGATTACATACCTCACTTTAATGCTCATGCACAGCTAGTATAACAATGTTGAAACTTGTTACCTTTACATTTTGTATTGTTAATTCTTATAGAAACCTTCCAGTGCTAGAGTTTATTGAAATCTGCTCAGTAAAACCATTGTACTGTACCCTGTAATAAACTAACTACTCTACTATTGCACTAGCCACTAGATTAGTGTATATTTGTAGTATTCGAATGGTGTTGCATTAGCGTATGGACATAAATAAAGTGTGGCAAGCTTTCCCAGATATGTGCTCAAGAAAACTACTACCTGTTTTTCTAAATACTAGACGTTTGGGTACTTTAAATTGAACCGCGAAAACGTCTTATATTAAGGAACAGAGGGTGTAGAGTTCACTCAAATTATCCCGGTAAAGCTAGTCACACCTTTGTTAAAATTAATGTTCATTATGTTATCGGAGGAGGTCTGTATGTTTGTCTCTAATGCCTGTCGACTACATACCTGACATCATGATGTAATGTTAAGTCATTTCCTTTTGTATAGTGTCAGTGAATTGTCAAGGCGGTGATGGCATTTTATTTTAGTAGAACTAAACAAAATTTGCTTAAAAGAAGAGGAAATGTCAGGAATGGCTTAGTTTTTCAGAAAAAACTATGTATGCCTTCCTGACATCAGCCGTTGTTGCTTTATTTATTCCTTCAAACAGGTTGTTAGAAACAGTCTTGCTAACTTTTCCCATTAAGAAATTGGAATACTTATATTTGTGAGTCTATGCTTCAACTAGTGCCACTTTTATAGTAATCACACTTTCAATATCTATGCAAACAGGGATGCTCGATTTTAGTGGAGCTGCACAAAAAGTTCAACTGATTCAACATTAGGAGCATGTTTTTTCCAAACCTTTATATCCAATTGGTGGCACTATGAGCTTTTCATTACGAAGGTACATGGTTTGCTACTATCTTGCTACTCTTTTTGTACTGTCATTAGATAGTAATACTAGTGGTTTGCTAGCTGCTTGATACATTTACTAGCTGCTTGATAATTGTGCAGACAGAGATGTCTGCCCGTTGCTATTTGGCAAACAAACAAAGTGTCCGCAATTTTGGTTGAACTACACAAGAGGATAGTATAGTCACAACATGCAGTGCCAGTTGAAAATAGACACAAAGATTGGATAGTCATTTCATGTACTGCAGAAAAGTAGTACTGTACTATTTACTGGCCAACAGTTGGTGCTTCATTGCTTTGGTCTGATTATACAATGGGCATCATTTTGCCTAAGTGAAAGTTTGTATTCCAAAAATAGTCTCGCGGTGTGATCGAGAGAAGACCAAATCATATTGCAGTGGATGTTCCTCCATCATGTGTGGTTCATTCTCATGGTTCCAGCTGTTGGTGAAACCACTTATGTTTGCAAGAGGAATTGTAGACTTCACAAACAAATTTGTCTTTCAGTCTGTACTGAATGTTGGCCAAGAGAAGCATCCATGTTAGTAGGAAGAACAATTGTTTTTTCTAGATCTTTGCTTTTGGAGCTACATATTTGTATATGATCTGTGAATCATTGAGATGCATTAACATGTTGATCTTATGTATGGGAATCGTACTAGTTAGTTTTAGTTGCGACGCAAGAGCCGAAGTGGCTGATCTTTGCTTTTGGAGCTACACATTTGTATATGATCTGTGAATCATTGAGATGCATTAACAATTACTTATTTCTGTTCGCTCAATGTTTACAAGTTACCGGTCGATCACTAGCTAGCCTACTAATGCGCTCCTGGCAGTTTTATTTGCGACACAAGATGCGAAGTGACAGTTTTTTGAATAAAAATGCCTACCTTTGAAGAAACTGACAAGCTAACACTATCGATCCTACAAGGATAAAAATTCCTACCTTTGAAGAAACTGACAAGCTACACTATCGATCCTACACGGATAAATAGAGGATCACACACATACTACCTCCTTTCCGGTTTGCAGGGCTCAATTCAAGAAACGACCTACTCGATCCTACACGAATAAATAGCGGATCACACATGTACTAGTACCTCCTTTCCGGTTTACAGGGCTTAATTCAAACCTCTCACCAACCAAGGTACTCCCTCCGTCCGGGTTTATTAGTCCCGTGAGCAAAGCAGCAAGACCAAGGCACGACAATAATTAACGGCATGCAGAAGTTTAAGCCTAATTAATTCCAGCGATTTAAGTGGCTGCATGCGTGCCCTCGGCTGCGACTCGTTGCATGCTGCTATGCGTACTGCCTACGAGCGATTCTGAGTGCCTGCATGCAGCCGACCATAATTAAGGCAGCTAACTGATGCCAAAAAGATATGCTTTAATTGTTGTGGGCTTTTTAAATCCGTGGAATCATTATTGACAAGGAGGGAGATGATTCGAGTGCACTCGTTTGACCGCCATGCCGGCGTGCGACCCAGATGGGACGGGACGGCACAGTCATAATTTCAGTTTCCCTAGTTTTCCACGGCAAGCTGGCACGCTAAGCCATTATGCATTGAATTCCGATGACCGTCGCGCTACCTTCCCCCTATAAGTACTGATTCCCGGCCTTCTCTGGTGCCACCGTGACCCAACTCGCCATATCCTCATAAGCCCCCACCGGCCCGACGTCGCTCGCCACGTCCGCCATGCCCCATCCCGTCCACGGTAGGCGACGCCGGAGGCGGTCACCGCCGGAACTAGTTTTCGATTTTTCACCGAAAGGCAGACGGAGGGAGGAGGCATTCTATCTGTCTTTAGATGGCAATGCGCAGATCGAGGAGTTGTTGGAGCGCGACCGCATGGCAGAGGAGCAGGAGTTGTTGGAGCGCGACTGCCTGGCGGAGGAGCAGCGTATCGCCAATTTGCGCCGCCAATGGGACATGGAGCAGCAGCGCACCGACGCTCTGAGTCACGAGCAGAGCGCCTGCAACTGGGCCGACTACATGGAGGCCGGCACCCGGCAAATAGCCCTGGAGGCTGTCGAGCACGCACGCGTTCACGACGCCAATTTTTACTACCAGCTCGTCAAGTGGGTTTCCCACTTGGAAGCCAAAGCTTCGGTGGACCACGCCGGCATGGAAAGGGCCAACACGCGCGAGCAACGCGCCCTATCGCACCTCTAGCAAGTCCGAGGCGAGGCGCAGGACGCCGGTGCCGGTGTTTAGCGTGTACCACAGATGGCGGCCGACATCGTCTAGTTAGCTAAGACTAAGTTAGTACTTGTACGCTACTAGAGTATTAGTGGGAGTAGATAGTTAACTTGGCTATGATGGTTGTCAACGTGGAAGTTCAGTACTCTATATGTGGACCAGACCTGTTACTTTGCTCTGAATGTTGATCTTTCCATTTGAACGTAAGGAATGGGCTCTTATTTTTTAAAATGGGTTGTATTTGTCCTCTACGGGTTTAGAGGCTGACTTGTGGGCCTAGCAAGTTGACGCGTACACAATCAGGAGATGATTGTACGTGGAGAGGATGACAGCATGGACCCGCCAAGGTCATGGCAGTACGCAAGCAAGTGCCTCCTTATTTCAAGCCAATAAAAAATGGCTCCTCCTAGTGGATTTCTAACATCTGGGTCCCATACCATTGTCAACGTAGTCAATAAACGAGAGAATTGCACAATGAGCGGCTGACACCAGGGACCCAGCAACTCGCCCAGTTATTTTTGTTTTGGGTTAATTTGATAAATGCCACTCCAAATCTGGTGTATCCGAGAAATGCCACTGCAATTTCGAAACTTTGAAAAATGCCATTTCATGCCATTTCTAGTGGCATTTTTCGAAGTCTGGAGTGGCATTTTTCTAAGTTTGCAAACTGCAGTGGCGTTTTTCAAAGTTTGCAAAAATTGTAGTGGCATTTTTCAAAGTTTGGAAATTGCAGTGGCATTTTTATGAATCGGCATAATTGGAGTGGCATTTATCTAATTTGTTTTTGAGACGAAAGCAGGGTGTCAACTGGGCTGTGCGGGACACTCTGGCCTGTCTAGACAGCCTTTTCTTTTATGTTTACCACAGACCAGCCCAGTAGTTTATTTTTCTTTCTGAAAATGGCTAGCCCAGTGTTTTTTTGATTTGTCAAGTAAGTCGCTTTATCAAGCCTGTTGGGCTGCAAATTTTCAAGACGAGGAGAGCTTCATTCGGCTGGCCGAGAAAATGGCCTATCAGTAATGAGAAATGGGTTGTACATTTTTAAAACACATCAAACCGGCAATTAGTTTCAAATATCTTTTTTTCATTTCAAGATTTTAAATTGCATTGATTTTTATGCGTGGACAATTTATTGGATTTTATATTGATATACATTTATTTTTAAAATCAGTCTAAATGTGACTCGAAATTTCGGGATTAAAAACAGTTCAAACCGCACCGACATATGCAAAATTTCGTATAATTTTGTAACCATGGCCACAATATGGGTTGTAATGCTAACAAAAAGAATATGGGCTCCCAAAAACCCGTAAGAATTAGCAAATGGGCTGTAAATTATTTGAAATAATGGCAGATGGGCTGTATGCTGTTTTCCACAGATGTCCTATATACTGTTGGATGTCCATCCGATGGCCGTCGTGCTTCATCAATCTCTGCTCTTCCTGCTCCAGCCGCTCAAACAAGCACCGGCTGGACTGCCTGCTCCCTCCTTCCCATGGCCGGCTGTGCTGCCGCGCAGGCCTCACCGCCCACTGTACTCCCATCGCTGGCCTAGCCATCCCTCTACTCACCCACAGTCCCACACCTGCTGTTATTCTCCGGCGACGGCAGACGAACCAGTAAACCCTCATACAGTCGTACTCCCCTCCGCGTGGGAAACAACTGCCGAGTCTTCCCTGCCTCCGTGTCATTCCCTTCCTAGGCCTCGCCGTCGTCCACCGCCCTGGTGCTCTCGGCGCGGCCTCGTCAATGTGGTCAACGACCGACATGCATCTGAAGTGGACTATACGTGGAGAGGCCGACAGCTGTGTCCACGGCCGCACGCGAGGAAATGCCTCCTTATTACGCGCAAAATAATGATTCCTCCACCTGACATCTGGGACCCACCGAAAGGGCCTCTGTATTTCGCGAAAAAAATGTTATCACCGCTGACAGCTCAGACCCACCAGCTATATCTTCGCACGCAAGGAAGTGCCTCCTTATTACGCACAAAAAAATGAATACTCCCCTGCTAGCTGGGACCCAGTATAGTGGGCCTACTAAGTTGACGGGGACGAAGGGTTTGTCAACTTAGTCAATATGCATGATTCTAGCTCGACTGACCGTAAAATGTCCATCCAACAGCCGTAGTGCTTCTTCAACCTCTGGTTTTCTTGCTCCAGCCGCCCAAAGCAGCGCCGGTCGTGTCGCCTGCTCCTGCCTTTCATGGCTGGCTGTGCTATCGCGGAGGCCTCACCGCCCCCATACTACTCCCACCGCTGGCCAGGCCATCCCTCCACTCCACTCACCCACACCCCCTGTTATTCTGCGGCGACGGCAGCGCAGCCGAACCAGTGAATCCTCGTACTCCTCTCCGCGTGGGCATCCACTGCCGCGTCTTCCCCGGCTCCGTGTCGTCCCCTTCCTATGCCTCGTTATTGTCGACCGCTGTGGTGCTCTCGGCGCGGCATGGTCAATGTGGTCAACGACCGAATTCCATCAGAAGAATACTATACTTGGAGAGGCTGACAGCTGGGTCCACAGCAGCCGCAAGGAAGTGCCTCCTTATTACGCGGAAAATAATTATTCCTCCACCTGACAGCAAGGACCCACCGGACGGGCCACCAGTATTTTGCGAAAAAAACGTTTGCCCCTGACTGCTGGGACCCACCTGACGGGCCACCGTATTTCGCGAAAAAACGTTCCCCCTGCTGTCAGCTCGGACCCACCAGAAGTGCCTCCTTATTACACACAAAAAATTAATACCCCCGTACTAGCTAGGACCCACCTTGGTGGGAGGTTGACTTGTGGGCCTACTAAGTTGACGGGGACAGAAGGCTTTGTCAACTTAGTCAATATAAATGATTCTAGCTCCAGTGACCGTACGATGTCCATCCAACGGCCGTAGTGCTTCTTCAACCTCTGGTCTTCTTGCTCCAGCCGCCCAAAGCAGTGCCAGTCCTGCCGCATGCTCCTGCCTCCCGTGGCCGGATGTGCTGCCACGGAGGCCTCACCACCCCCTACTATTCCCACCGCTGGCCAGGCCCTGCGGTGACGGCAGCCTCACACCGCAGCCGAACCAGTGAAACCTCGTACTCCTCTCCGCGCGGGCTTCCACTGTCGCGTCTTCCCCGGCTCCACGTCGTTCCCTTCCTAGGCCTCGTCATCGTCCATCGCCCTGGTGCTCTCGGTGCGGCGTGGTCAACGTGGTCAAGGAACGACTTCCATCGGACGTGGACTGTACGTGGAGAGGCTGACAGCTGGGTCCACGACCGCAGCAAGAAAGTGCCTCCTTATTGCACGGAAAATAATTATTCCTCCACCTGACAGCGGGGACTCACCGGACGGGCCACCGTATTTCGCGAAAAAAACATTTCCCCCTGACTGCTGGGACCCACCAGCTACATCTTCACACGCAAGGAAGTGCGTCCGAGCAAAAAAAAACGATTCGCCCCCTGACTGCTGGGACCCACCAGCTACACCTTCGCACGCTAGGAAGT